>NC_133321.1:13343453-13371094 GCF_012295235.1 Primulina huaijiensis
CCCTTTATTGATAAACCTTACAAGTATATATACAAACCAGAGAAAGAATGAAACTATCAATTAATTCCTAAACTCACGCCTAAACATATACAACAATATATATTCCAAAAATACATGATCTCGGAATATATGTCATGAATAGAATATATCTCAATACCCCCCCTCAAGTTGGAGCATGAGGATCAAAAATGCCCAATTTGGAAAGCAGAAACTGAAATTGACGTGTCCCCAGAGGCTTGGTAAATATGTCTGCGAGCTGAACCGTCGTAGGAACATAAGAAGGAAGAATAGTACCATCCTGGATAGCATCACGAACAAAGTGACAGTCTGCTTCAATGTGTTTTGTTCTTTCATGAAAGACAGGATTCTGTGCAATATGTAGAGCTGACTGACTATCGCAATAAAGACCAATAGCAGTGGGGTGTTGAATCCCTAGGCTTAGAAGAAGGCCTTTTAACCATTTCAATTCACACGTAAGGGAAGCCATAGAGCGATATTCAGCCTCTGCCGAAGAACGTGCCACAGTAGGTTGCTTCTTGGTTTTCCAGGAAATCTGGGAATGACCAAGAAACACAAGCCAACCCGTGAGAGAGCGACGGGTAAGAGGACAAGCTGCCCAATCAGAATCACACCAACCTGTCGGAGAGAGAGAGCTATCAGCACGAAGTAAGATTCCTTGTCCAGGAGAGCCCTTCAAATAGCGGACAACACGCAAAGCGGCTTCCCAATGTTCATGTCTTGGTTCCTGTAGGAACTGAGATAATACATGGATAGAGTATGCTAAATCAGGACGAGTGACTGTTAAGTAAATCAAACGACCAACCAAGCGCCGATAAGGTTCCGGATTAGACAAAGGTGCTCCTGAAGCATGTGCAAGCCGATGGTTTTGCTCAATGGGAAAAGTGACAGGCTTGGCACCTAGAAGACCAGTCTCAGAAATGATGTCGAGAGAATACTTCCGTTGACAAAGAAATATACCAGCCGGACTTCGTGCCACCTCAATCCCGAGGAAGTATTTAAGAACCCCGAGATCCTTCATATGAAAACACGTGCTCAAATAGTTCTTAAATGCTTGCAAAGCAGTGGAATTATTCCCAGAAATAATTAAATCGTCAACATACACCAAAACATTGATTTGAATAGCCCCCTTAGTAAAAGTAAAAAGAGAATAATCAGCATAGGATTGGAGAAAACCATACTCTGTTAAAGCAGTAACAAGTTTGGAAAACCAACACCGCGGCGCCTGTTTCAGGCCATATAATGACTTTCGAAGACGGCACACCATATGAGGTTGAGAGGACCTAAAGCCAGGAGGAAGCTTCATATAGACTTCCTCATTGAGATCCCCGTGCAAAAAGGCATTATGCACGTCCATCTGATGTAGCTCCCAATTTTTAGATGCTGCAATGGCTAAGAAAGCACGAACCGTGACCATCTTTGCAACTGGTGCAAAGGTCTCGTTATAATCGATCCCGGCAACTTGATGATTACCAAAAACGACCAAACGAGCTTTAAGTCGTTCAACACTGCCATCTGAGTTGTACTTGATTTTATACACCCATTGACTTCCAAGAGCGCGTTTACCATGTGGTAATTTTTCCATTGTCCAAGTACCATTATCCTCTAAAGCACGAATTTCTGTTTGCATAGCTTGACGCCATCCTACATCTGTCATAGCCTCTTTAAATGATTTCGGTTCACAACCTGTAGTAACAGCGGCAAGAAATTTCCGATGGCCAACAGAAAAATTTCCACAATTAATATAATGTGTTATAGGAAAGGGCGCACCTGAGGAAACTGATGGCGCGGGTGAAATGGGAGAGAGAGTAGATGGACTTGGTGTGATAACAGTGTCAACAACATAGTCACGAAGCCGAATTGATGGAACTTTTCCACGTAAGCCACGACCCAAGGGAGTCTCATTGGTGGAATCCATAGCAGACCCTGCTACCCCCCCTGTAGATGAACGTTGGAGTGGAGATGTGGGCTGAGCGGAGTCCAAAACTGCGTCAGGGCCAGACTGTGGTTCAGGAATAACTGCGGGATTCAAAATGGGAGCATTCTCTATAGTGGTAGTTGTTGGACTTGGGGTGGTGGCGTGAAGTGGGGAGGAGTCGTCTATGGCCTCAAGTTCATTAGACAACGATGTAGGGTATCCCAAAAAATCATCATCAGCCAAATTCAGGTTTCCAAAACTAGATTTTGAACTAATAGTAGCAGGAGCATTTTCAGCGAAAGGAAAATGGTTTTCAAAAAACTTAACATCCCGAGAAACAAAGAAACTTCTATTTTCGAGATCAAAAAGCCGCCACCCTTTCTTACCAAAAGGATACCCAACAAATACACATTTGCGACTTCGACTTGCAAATTTATCATTCTTAGCTCGTTGATTATGAGCATAACATAACGATCCAAACACGCGCAATTCATCAAAACAAGGTAGAGTATTAAATAAAATTTCATATGGTGTTTTATTCTGTAGAACATGAGAGGGTGTTCGATTGATCAAATGAGAAGCTGCCAAGACACATTCACCCCAAAAATAAAGAGGAAGATGGCTTTGAAAACGCAATGCCCTTGCCACCGTTAAAATATGACGGTGTTTACGTTCAACCCTGCCATTTTGTTGTGGAGTCCCTACACAAGAGGTTTGAAATAAAATCCCATTTGAAAGGAAATAATCTGTCAAACAGTTAAACTCTGTCCCATTATCACTCCGAACAACCTTAATCTTTTGACCAAATTGTCGATCAACCATTGCAAAGAACGACATAAACATTTTAAATACCTCCAATTTATCAGTCAACAAATAAACCCATACAGCTCGGGAAAAATCATCCACAATAGTTAAAAAATAACGAGCCCCACAAGAGGAAATTGTACTGTAAGGTCCCCATAGATCACAATGAACCAATTCAAAAATTCGAGAGGCCTTATTATCACTAAGGGAAAAAGAATTTCTAGATTGTTTGGCACGAGGGCACACATCGCAGGCCTTATTTAATGTATCACTAGAATTTCGAAGGAAAGGTAATGCTTTTACTACTTTCTCCGAAGGGTGTCCAAGACGTTGATGCCAAAGTTCCAACGAAGATGAAGGACTATCCACCGAAATAGCTTGCACTATAGACGGTTGCCGGAAGTAGTATAGTCCATCTCTCCGTTCACCCGTTCCAATCAGCTTCCTCGTATGACGGTCCTGAATAACACACATATCAGAAGTGAATTGAACACAACAGTGTATGTCATCAATGAGTTGTGTAACTGAAATTAAGTTACAGTGCAATTTAGGGACATAAAGCACATTTTTAAGATATAATCCTTTCAAGAGCATCACACTGCCTTCTTTAGTAGCAATTATTTTCTGTCCATCAGGGAGTCCAACGGGACATGCAGCAATATCATGAACATCAAACAAATATGATTCATCCCCCGTCACATGATTAGAAGCACCGGTATCGATAATCCAAGAGGTTTTAGAAAACTCACCATGTAGACGATCGGTAAAGGACTGAGAATTACCAAACATAGCTGTTATTTTCTGCCATTGTTCCGCACTCAGATTCGGAAGAGAAGCTGTAGTGTTTGACGTGTTAGCTATAGCATTGGAAGACTTTTTCTGCCCATCAACCGAAGCTTCAACCATGTTGTTACACCCGTCTACCGCCACCGCACGCACAATGGCTCCTCTGCCCCGACCAGCCACTGGTGAGTCTATGTCACGACGACCACCACCTTTGCCACGAGCATAAGTAGCTCCTTGAGTGCGAGGTCTATCTCCCCACCATTCTGGATACCCAAGAAGCTGAAAACAGGTAACTATGTCATGTCCGGGTCGGTGACAGTGAGAACACATTAGACCAGACTTGTCAATCTTCTCTAGTTTCCCTCGGCCACGTCCTTCCGAACGAATGGCGAAACCCACCACTTCCGGTGGAGATTCTCGTGCACGAGTAATTCCACGAACACGTTCTTCTTGAGTAATTTGTTGATAGGCACGATCAAGAGAGGGTAAAGGTTCTTGAGACAACAAAGTAGTACGTAGTTGAGCATAATAATCAGAATTCAAACCCATCAAAAATTGATGAAAACGCTCATGATTTCGTCGATTTTCATGTGCCTTACCCAAATTACATTCACATTTTCCACACTTACACGTAATAATGGGTTCATGATTAGCCAATTCATCCCACAAAACTTTAAGCTTCCCAAAATACGTAGAAACAGGCATGTTCTTGGATTGCTCACACTTAGCCAAATCTGTTTTTAACTCTTGAATTCGGGGCCCATTAACAACAGAGAAGCGTGTCTGCATTTCATTCCACAAGAGTCTAGCATCATCATAAAAAGAGATAGTGGACTTAACCTCCTGATCCATAGTGTTCATTAGCCAGGAAACAAGCATCGAATGAATGGTAAGCCAATCCTCCGTTGTGAAAGGTGCTTTAGGTTCCATAATTGTGCCATCGACGAAGCCGAATTTCCGGCGAGATAGCAGAGCAAGACGCACGGATCTTGCCCATTCATCATAATTGTCGTGTCGAAGACGAACCGGGGTGATGAGATCTCCAGGTCTGTCTTGCGAGCCAAGAAAAAAAGGAGAAGTATGGTCATTTCGAGAAGATGAAGGTGGAGGTGGAGCATTAGATTTATCGGTGTCGTCGGCCATGACGGTCATATGTCTTAGCCGTGTGGCTCTGATACCATGAAGGAATGGTTAATCTCTGCCCCCTTTATTGATAAACCTTACAAGTATATATACAAACCAGAGAAAGAATGAAACTATCAATTAATTCCTAAACTCACGCCTAAACATATACAACAATATATATTCCAAAAATACATGATCTCGGAATATATGTCATGAATAGAATATATCTCAATAGTAGTAGTAGTAGTAGGATTTGTAGCTGCAAGGCTGCTGACAAGTGAGTCAGTGCGCGGCTTCCCGCTGAAGTTTTGTGAAGGAGGAGTAGGAGGATTACTAGCCATTTTTTTTTGATAGACGGACGGATCAATGTGCCCTTTTTATAAATTGCCAAGCCTTGGGGCTGATGTGCATAGTAGAAGGATTTCTAGCAGCAAGGTTATTGGATTTTATTCTTTATATTCATGACAAAGGAAATCTGATGTGCATAGATTCCCATTCCTCCTTTGCTTCACTTCCTTCCCCTTCCTTTTCCTTATCATCTTTTTTAAAAAGAATTTAGTTTTTCTCGTAACAAAAAGCAGGTTATTCCTATAAAATTTAATTTTGTTTTTCCTTATTTGATCGTTAATATTACTAGTAACTAGCACACACATTACATGTAATATGATACATCATATTATGTGTTGTTTCAATAATAATAATAATAATAAAAAATCATAAACAATTACGAAATTACTTCATTCCATATTTTTTTTGTAAAAAAGTAGTTTAACAATCAATATAATATATTCATTGTCTTATACGAATAACTACTAAATTTCCTACAATCCATAAATGTTCAAAGCATAAATTTCAAACTAACCTATCTACAAAAAAATGTTAAACCTAAGCAGTAAGTCATCGAACTATTCAACTATTAAATGCAAAGACATTGCACAAATCTGTCAAAATAAATAGATATATAAATAATTGGAAGGAAGTGTCTTAATTTCCCCGACAAACCCACATCGTCTGCTTTATGATCTCCTCGATACTAGAATGATGGCGTGGGATTTTGGAATATATTTTTGGGAGTGGGGTATTATGGAGTTCAATAGTCTATTTCCATGATGTTAATGGGAAGATTATGAATTTTGAGCACGGGTGATTGGAATATAATTGCCAAAGAGCGACAAATGGGATTCGAATATTGAAAGAGAAGTTAGACTATAAATCAAAATCTATCTTTTTTGGGCTTCGAATATTTAAAGAGAAGTTGACAGACTGTAAATCAAAAGCTATCTTTTTTACGAGAGACGAGGGGAGTAATTTTTATAGATTACTTTTTATTATACAGTTTACCACTTTGGGGAAAAGAAGATAAAGAACAAGAATTTTTCCTCTGTTCATGTTCATCTTCCTCTAGCTCCATCAGCAGTCGTGCTTAGCCACCAACCGTTGGAGTAGGCATGAATACAGGTCGAGTTTGGCCAAACCTAGGACCTGCCCCGCCTTGCTTTAGACCCGCTCGGCGATCTCTGCAATCCAATCAAGTTGGACCGGCCGAAAATATATAAGTTTATATTATTAAATAAAAAATTTAACAATTAACAAATCATNAAATATATAGGCATATTTTGGTGGAGAGGGTTTGACCAAACTCGGGACCCGTCCCGAACGCGCTTGTAGACCCATTAGGTTGGGTCTAAACCCGCAGTACAGGGTCGGGTTTAGAAACGCCTCCCTTGGGTCCCAAGCTCATCCATTTGTTGGAGGGAGAGAAGTTCCTTTTTTTTTTTTTTTGAGATTTGGTCATGCTTGACAACATTTGCTTTGGCAGCAACCGGAGAAAACAATCGTCTTTCATAATTCTTTTTGTCTTCCTCGATGCGAGGTCGAATAATGAGCTCTTCAACATTCATCTCATTGCTCTTGTGTTTCAAATAATTTTTGAAATCCTTCCAAGCTGGTGGTAGGATCTAAACAATAGCAGCCACTTTGAAAGATTCGCTCAAAGTCATTCCCTCACCGTAAATCTCGTGAAGAATTACTTGGAGTTCTTGAAGTTGACTGATAACCGGCTTTAAATCCACCAATTTAAAATCCAGAAAAAGGTCTACAAGAAACATCTTGGCCCCGGCATCCTCGGTCTTGTATTTTCTGTCAAGGATTCTCATATCTCTTTACTCGTTTTCCTTTCGCAAAAGACATTGTAGAGCGAATCGGCCAATCCATTCAGTACATTGTTTTGGCATAAGAAATCAGAATGATTTCATGCCTCCACAACACTAACAGATTCGACATCTCCCTCACCATCTTTGAGTTTAGGAGCATCATCGGACAAGAATCTGGCCAGGTTCAACATCGTCAAATAGAACAACATCTTCAGCTGCCATGTTTTGAAGTCCACACTAGTGAACTTCTCAGGTTTTTCGCCATGACTAGCTGGCACTGCAACAATAGTGGCACGTGGGGCAAGTTGAGGCGTCACAGTGGCACTAGGGACAATAGAACCGGTTTTCCTCAACATTTTTGTTTCAGAAGCCATATCTGAAAGAAAGCACGTAATGAGTATCTGTTTTAAGATTAATGTTGCACAATATATCCAATGATTAAGCACAGAAAACTTTCGAAAGAAACAAGTGAAAAATATGATGAAGAAAATACAGTAAAGCAAAGCTTAAAATAAATCAAACCGAGGCTTGTACGAAGTACAGTGTCACACCCCAAAACCGAGACGTGCCATCGGCATCGTTTAACTATTTAAAATCGTATAACAACAAGCCACGTAGTACATCAAATAGCCAAAAGCCAGTCTATTACATAAATCAATAATCGTCTTTACAATGCGATTACAACGAAATGCGGAAGCATAATACACGATAATATAATTAAAAGACAGAATGACAAGACTGGTCTTGAATTAGATTGGTTTCATCACCATCCCCAAAAGTATTCTTGTTCTTTATCTTCGATTTGTTCCTCAATCTTATCTGGGGTGGGAATGTAAGGGGTGAGTATTTGGGAAATACTCAGTAAATGGGGGTCGATCGGTCATAAAAAATATCAAGGTTATAACTATACGAATACATTATCATAATTTCAATAATAAGCATGTTGAATCGAATACGAACAAGATATAAACATAGCACTGAAAATTATCTCATTTCCATGGTTTACTGATCAGTCCCCTATATGTTACTCTTCTAAGGGGCGAGGTCAAAAGAACGGTTATTATAACCACCGCATCAGGCCTTATACAAAACATATCAAATATCGGAATTTTCTTATCATTTCTAATTCGAATCATTACAATGCATTTCAAATATTTCAAATATGCTTTCAAATATTATAACTAATATCAAACAACAAATTGTTCAAGAATTTTCATAACAAATAGGAACGAATATATCATGCCGATCGAATTTCAAGAAACATACATAATGTATTTTTAAGCTAATGTGGACATACTTACGTAGAACGAGTATGTTGATATATTTATCGATTAGTACACTTATGAAAAACAAGTGTACATAATAGTATAGCAAAAGCACAATTACTTGATTATTATCTTCGGAATAAAACGTGAGGAACTTGTGGGAGGAATTCCGCTCGAACTCTTCCGAATAGTGGCAGCACTTGAGCAGCAACCTTAGCTCAAAACTTGGGACAAATGTGGGTAGGACAGAGGTAAACCGAGGCTTGAGAATAACCGCTATAGAGCTCGAAAATATGGACATCTTGTGCCTTGTTTTTGGTGTGGTTTCCTTTAGCTTTTGGGGGGTATTTATAGGTTCATGGAGGGGAGGTGAAGAGGCTACCATTCAATGCCATTACCACCATGTTTATGGCCTCCATAAGGGCTTTAAACACCATTAAAATGTTGTTATGTTCCTTCAAATTCCTCTTTGAATTCATGGCTTGAATGGGTTTTAATTCATGGCTTTGTGTAGCTAATTCTTTGGTCTTCACATACAGTGTCCTTAAAACAGATTCGTCCACTCCGGTATGTGCTTTGAGGATGAACTTGGATGTATGTTTCTGAGGACACAACGAAACAATCAGAAGTGATCTAGCACGAGGTACTACTACGGCGAATTGAATGTACCTGAACTTTATCACGAGGTATAGCAGAGGAGCAACAGCAGATACAAAGAAGAAAGCAGAACGAAAATATAGGAGAGTGTGTTGTGTGTTGAAGGACTTGAGGCTGCCTCTATATATAGGCACTCGGGCTCCTTAAGGACAGTCACTAAATGGCCATCCGAGAGGCCAAAGGTTGGTCAGCTGGAGCACCAACAGTTGGCCATCCGAAAAGCCAAAAGTCAGTCCAGCAGAAGCACCAACAGGCAGACAATATAGAGAGTCAGGCAGATAGAAGGTCATTCAAAATTGAATTTTGTAAAATAAAAATAGCAAAAGCCATGTGAATCTTGGTGGACAATTTTGCCTTGATCGGTCCGACATTCGACGCACTCAGGTCACGCTCGTACGTAAGTTAAGCCTTTTTCAGTGCAAATTGGACCCATGATTTGCACCCTCCTGTGCCCGTGTGTGCGAGAGAGAGAAGGCTCCTAGCAATGGGAGTGGAAAAGCGGGCTCCTTTCACTCTGAAAGTTGAGATTGAAATAATCAAATTTTTATCCATAAAAACCAATCATTCTTACACCTTCACAAAGTGTAACTCAATATAAGCTCACTCATGCATTTATGATTTTACTATGTGGGACATTCCTATCTACTTATCAAGGCCATATTTGTCCAATATTCCATTCAAATGAACAAGTCTAATAGACCAAAATGCTCTAAGTCCAACAGTTTGCGGCTTGCCGCTGACGTTTTGTGACGGAGGAGTAGGAGAATTACTAGCCATGATTATTTTGATAGACGGACGGATCAATGTGCCCTTTTTATAAATTGCCAAGCCTTGGGGCTCGGGTTATTGGATTTTATTCTTTATATTCATGACCAAGTTCAACAGCAAACAGGGAAAGGAAATCTGATGTGCATAGACTCCCATTCCTCCTTTGCTTCACTTCCTTTTTCCGTTATGTTTGTCCCCCTTCCTCGTTCTTTTCCTTGTCATCTTTTTTATTTAAATTTAGTTTTTTTCTCGTAACAAAGTAGGTTATTCCTACAAAATTGAATTTTGTTTGTCCTTATTTGATCATTAATATTACTAGTAAATGAGCACAGGCATTATATGTAGTATGATACATCATATATGTTTCCTACAATCCATAAATGTTCAAAGCATAAATTTCGAACTAACCTATCTACAAAAAATATTCTAAACCTAAGCAGTAAGTCATCGAACTATTCCACTATTAAATGCAAAATCATTGCACAAATCTGTAAAAATAAATATATATATATAAATAACTGGAAGGAAGTGTCCTAATTTCCCCGACGAACACACAACAAACGGTCTCTATCGTCTGTTTTAAGCACCGGTTGATTGGAGTACAATTGCAAAAGAGCGAGAAATGGACACCGTTTGGCTTATGCCATGGACGAAGCAGCATAACCAATAAACCAGCCACACACAATTACCCAAAAAAATAAGAAATAAACATTATGAAAGGCCAAGTTACTCATTCCTACCGATTGAAACCAAACATAATATCTGCCAAAAAAGCCACATCAAAATGATGTCTGAATAACTAGTTCTGTCTAGAACACGCGCTACACTGCTACAAAATGAACATACCAGGCTTCTTGGAAGTGAGCGCGAGCCGCTTCCGCCTGACGAGCGAGTTAAGAAGCGAGGATTTCCCCACATTAGATCTGCCCACGAGCGCGAATTCCGGAATCCCATTGGATGGACAGTCCTCAGTTGTTACACTGCTCTTCACAAACTCCGAATTCACAACCTCAGCACCATCGCCCGCCGCATAGTTACTCAACACACGATGTTGGAGCCCTTCAAGATTCTCGAGCCAAAGCTGGAGATTTCGAGAGACGAAACGCCTGTATCCGGCGGAACAAAGAGGGTTTCAAGAGAAAGCAGGTCATTTTCTTGGGGCTGCGACGGAGCAGCGATTGTTGCGGAGACGTGGGAAATGGAAGCAGGTATGGGTTTGGATACGAGGGTTGAGGTGATTATTGAAAGAGAAGTCGACTAACAATAAATCAAAAGCTTTTTTAGGAGTGAGACGTGGGGAGTAATCTATACTTCTATATTATTATATTAAGTATGAGGCCCTAATAATAACCGTTCTATGAGGACACCAACTTTCTTTCCTGTTTTACCCTTTTTAATTTTTTATATTTACTATTTACTATTTTATTATAGTTGAGCACCTAATAATAGCCGCTCTATGAGGACACCAACTTTCTTTCTTATTTTACCCTTTCTTATTTTTTGTATTATATTTTTTCTTAACAAATAATATTATATTCACCGTCATAAGGAAACTGCTCACGTGAAAAATAATATTATTTCTTCTCCAAACTAGCCACTGTGAAAAATAAACTCTCTTCTTTATGTTGTGACGTCATTATGTTGTAATATCATGAATATTTAATATATTAGCCACATGTATTTAGGACACACGTTGCGCGTGTGCCACGGTTACTAGTTTTTATAATTTTCTAGTACATTTTTGCACGTAAATTAAATTTTTTCTCTCTATAAAATATAGTTTAATATTTACATATACTAAATTTTTATATGAAATATAAATCGGATTAGAGTAATTTGTATTTGAATTTAATATCATACAATGTTTGACCATTTTCTCAAAATGTTACTTTTGCAATAATAAGGAGAAGGGAATTTCGATTTCATATCTTAGTAATTCTGTTTTAGTTTTTTTATGGCGTTGAAATTTTAGTTATTTGTGTACACATGCATGAATGTGGATTGATTTTCGTAAACCATGTAAGAGGTGATTTGATTTTTATTTTTATTTTTGATTTATGTGAAGTAGTTTAATTTCAAATTAAAATTCGGATTGATTTTTTTATTTATATTAACATTCATAAACCAAAAGTTCTTGCTTCCGGTTTCTATTCGAGATGGGAATCGAAATGATTTTGGTTTGGTTTTTGAAAGGCAATTCCGATTTAAGGGGAACATGGTATATTTTCTTTGTGGGCTTTAATTAGACAATTTTATAAATCTGGACTCTCCTTTTATTTTATGATTGGGATTTATTATGGTTATTAAAGATTTATTATTGCGGCTCAATTGATAGTTACACTCTATCATGAACCTTAACGGGGCCAGGTTCGGGTCCGAGTCCGGGTCGATAAAATCATTAACCTTAACCAGCCTGCTCGTGGGCAGTTATGGCCTAGGTCCGAGTAACTGTCGGTTCTGGGTCTAGTTTGATCCTTTTATTTTTTAAAAAAAATAATTTTTTTACAAAACATTTAGAGAATAAAATAAATTAATTTAAAGAAAAAGAAAGCTTGAACAATTAAATTTATAAAAACTCTAGAAAATATTTCATTTTCTTAAAAAATTTTTTTATTACATTTACTAAATAAAATTTTTATGACATTTCAACTTTCAATATATTATATAAAAAAATATATTACATTTCGTTATGTTCAATCTCATTCACCCGTACACATGTTCAAGTCACACAAGAGATACATCTTCATCTGGAAACTCTGAAGGAAACCATTGAAGAATACATCTGGATGATGGTCATGTCTTCATAGTTTAAGGTGCAAGATCTCCAGAACATGCATCGAAATGGTTTGACTCATACTGCCGCACAGAGAGTAACAGCAAGAAAGTACAAGCAGCAGTTTGACGTTGATCATATTACAAAGCTTGCTTCTGATCAAGTTCTGTTACATATGATGCTGTGGAAGGAATGACATGAGCTTGAGAAGATCTTTAGTGCAGAATCCTTCCCTAGGATTCGAATCCATAAATTTAATAATTGGATTTTTGAGTGGCAGGATTCTGTAGAAATTGAGTTGTCTCGTGTAACATGGTTTCGATTTTATTCGCAATGAAATATCAGTAGTTACCACAAGTTGTCTTTTTACCTTACAAACACACTGATGTTAGTTGAATAACATAAAACTGATAATAATTAACAAACTGATAGCAACAATATATTTAAGTTAAATCAATTAAACCAAGAATATTACGAAAATAAGAAAACTTATTCTCAGGCAGAGGCTTTGTAAAGATGTCTGCTGCTTGTTGATCAGTAGAAACGTATTCCAGACGAATGTCCTTCTTCTGCACATGATCTCTAATGAAATGATGTATGATATCAATGTGCTTTGTTCTGGAATGAAGTACTGGATTTTGAGTGGTTGCTATAGCACTGGTATTGTAACAGAAGATGGGTGATTCAGAGGCTTGAACTCCATAGTCTTTAAGTTGTTGCTGCATCCACAGTATTTGAGAACAGCAGCTTCCAGCAGCAAGGTATTCTGCTTCTGCAGTAGACGTAGCTATGGAAGTCTGCTTCTTACTAAATTAGGAGATCAACATATCACCAAGAAATTGACAAAAACAACTTGTGCTATTTCTATCCAGTTTGCAACCTGCATAATCAGCATCTGAATATCCAATAAGATTGAAAGATGAATCATTGGGATACCATAGGCCGACATTTTGAGTGCCCTTCAAATATTTCAGTATACGCTTAGCAGCAATATAATGTGACTGCTTAGGGTTAGATTGAAATCTTGTACAAATGCAAACAACAAACACAATATCAGGTCTACTGGCAGTAAGATATAACAGTAAGCCAATAAGACCCTGATACTGAGTTACCTATACTGAAATTCCATTTTCATCCTTGTCAAGTTTAGTAGATGAGCTCATGAGAGTAGAAGCAGCAGAGCATGTTTCCATGCCAAACTTTTTCAGTAGTTCCTTAGTAAACTTAGCCTGATTCATGAAAATTCCAGTATCAAGTTGCTTGATCTGCAGTCCTAGGAAGAATGTTAATTCTTCCATCATGCTCATTTCAAATTGTTCCTGCATTAATTTAGAAAACTTTGCACACATTTTGGGGTTAGTTGACCCAAAAATAATGTCATCAACATAAATCTGCACTAACAGGATGTGCTTATTCTTAATTAAAGTGAACAAGGTCTTGTCTACTGTGCCGATTGTAAAATCATGATTGACAAGAAATTGTGAGAGCGTATCATTTCAAGCTCGAGGTGCCTGTTTCAAACCATACAAGGCTTTGTGTAATTTAAATACATGATGTCGTAAGAAATGATCGATAAAACCTGGAGGTTGTCCAACGTAGACCTCTTTTTACAGTAGACCATTTAGGAAGGCGCTTTTCACGTCCATCTGATAAAATTTTATGTTCTTGAAAACAGTAAAGGCTAAAAATATTCTGATAGCTTCAAGCCTTGCTACTGGTGCATGGGTTTCATCATAGTCTATACCTTTTTCTTGTCTGAAACATTGAGCTACCAGTCTTGCTTTATTTTTGACTACAGTGCCTTCTTCATTTAGCTTGTTTCTAAATACCCACCGGGTTCCAATAACAGCTTGATGAGATAATCTAGGTACAAGAAACCAAACTTCATTTCTTTTAAATTGATTCAGCTTCTATTGCATTGCTTCAATCCAACTAGGATCCAGAAGAGCTTCTTCAATCTTCTTTGGCTCAACCTGAGAAATAAAAGCAGCATGCATATATTCATTAAGAATTTGCCTTCTGGTTCTTAATGGTGCTGCTGGATTTCCAATAACCAAATATAGAGGGTGAGATTTTCTCCAAATAAAAGGGTTTAAAGAAATTTATTCCTGGTTTGATGGATTCGGATCAGGCTCAGCTAAAGCAGTAGCAGGTTCTGGAATGTTCACTTCTGGTTCTTGTATATCCTGTGTCTGAACAATTGGTTATATCAGAGGAATGTCTTGTTCTGAATTTTGAACATCTTTAACACTAGGTATTGCATCATCTTCACTATCCAGTTCCTGATGAATCCTGTCTAACATGCTGCTTAGATTTGACACGTTAGAAATTCCAGGAGCACTGCTATCTTCATAAAAAAATAACATGAATAGATTCTTCAACATTAAGAGTTCTATTATTGAAAATTCAAAATTCTTTGCTTACTGCTGAATATCCAAGAAAGATTTCAGCATCTGATTTTGAGTCAAATGCAGACAAATAATTTTTACCGTTATTATGCACAAAGCATCTGCAACCAAATACATGAAAATAAGATACATTAGGTTTACTCCATTTTCATATCTCATATGGAGTCTGATTGTGTCTTTTGTTAATCATGGTTCTGTTCTGCGTATAGCATGCTATGTTGATTGCTTCTGCCTAGAAGCGTTGAGAGATGTCTGCATCTGCTAACATTGTTCTAGCAGCTTTAAGATACATTAGGCTTACTCCATTTCCATATCTCATATGGAGTCTGATTGTGTCTTTTGTTGATCATGGTTCTGTTCTGCGTATAGCATGATGTGTTGATTGCTTCTGCCCAGAAGCGCTGAGAGATGTCTGCATCTGCTAGCATTGTTCTAGCAGCTTTTTTAAGAGTTCTGTTTCTCCTCTCAGCCACTCCATTTTGTTAAGGGGTTCTGACAGCTGAATATTCATGGTGAATACCATGTTCATCCAAATATAACTCAAGAATCTTGTAAGTAAACTCAGTGCCCCGATCACTTCTGATTTTTATGATAGAAACTGATTTTTCATTTTGAATTTTTTTCAGAAGCTTAGTCAGGAGGCTACTGATTTGATCTTTCCCAGCAAGAAATATTACCCAAGTAAATCTAGAAAAGTCATCAGCAACAACAAGTGTATACTTAGTTCCCCCTAAGCTCATGATAGGGATTGGACCAAACAAGTTCATATGCAATAATTCCAAACACCTTGAAGTTGATTTACTACCTTTATTCTTGAAGCTAGATCTCACCTGCTTACCAAGTTGACATGCAAAACAAACATGATTCTTAACGAAATTAATATCAGGCAAACCATCAACTACGTTCTGTTTCTTCAGATTATTGATAGACTTGAAATTCAGGTGATTCAATCTCTTGTGTCATAGCCAATGTTTATCACTATGAGAGGCAACTAAACATGTTGGAATATTAACATGATCTTTATTCCATGAAACTTTGCATGTGTGCTTCTGAAAAGCTACAGAGTAACCATTATCACACATTTGGCTAATGCTAATCAAGTTGTAACAAAGATTTTCAACCAAGAGTGCGTCATTTATAGTAATGTTACCATGGATAATCTTACCCTTACCCACGATTTTACTTTTTGAGTTGTCCTCAAAAGTTATTTTTGGTCCAGTACAACTCATTATTTCTGAAAGTAGATTCTTTTGTCCAGTCATATGTCTGGAACATCCACTGTCCAGATACCATATGGACCTGCTGATTTTGGCTTTCTTCTCCTGTTCCTGCAAACACAAATTTTAGTATCTGGTACCCAATCTATTTGGGTCCAAGCCTTATTAGTCCTTTAGCAACCCACATTTGTACAATTCGAGGTGACCTTGTACTTCGGGTATCCAAAGAGGTGTGTGCAACAGAAGGTCTGTTATTTCTAACAGAATGGATCTTAGAATGAAGTTCTTCCCTTCTGTTATTGTTGTCTGGCCTGTATCTCTTCTAAACATGTTTAGAATTATAGTACTGATAGTTTTTAACCTTCATAGGGGTTGTCCTCCTGAGTTGAATTCTCTATTGGATCCAGAACTCTGGTGGACTCTTCCCTTAGGTTCAACATATCCCAACCCATAAATCTTCTTTATGTTCGTCTGATCTACAGTCCTTTCAATTTTTACAGTTGGTACTATTGGTTCATATACCACACTGGATTTGACAAAATGAATGTATTTCCCTTTGCTTGTATCTAGTTCTGGTTCAGTACTCGTTTTAGAAGTGCTTTCACTATTGCTGAATCCGAGACCACTTCTGTCACCGGATTGCTTCTGCAATTCTTGCATCTTTTCTAAAGAAACAGAAGACTTATTCCATGCATTTACCAGAGCCGACAACTTCTGATTCTCAGACTTCATCGTCTAGTAGCTTGCATTTAACCTGTCATTCTCAGTTCTTAGCTTACTTATCTCAACTTTAAGATCGTTACAGCTGTTCTCTTGCAAACAAGTGAATTTATTGATTTGATCATTTAAGTTTTGATTTTCAGTTTTGACTTCCTCAAATGACTGAGGAAGTCTCGAGTATTCTTCCATCATGTCATGCAGTGCTTTAACCAAATCAATTCGTGTAAATTCATTAGAGTCAAAGTCAAATACCTCTCCAGATGTCGAGGTTGATTCAGTGTCTGCCATGAGACATTTGATCTCTTCTACATCGCTATCACTGGAATGAATTTCTGAGTCAGAAGACTCAGAACTGGAATCCGCCAATTTAGATTTGCTTTCTTCTGCAATCATCGCTTTACGATCTCTTCTGGATTTCTTGTCATTCCTATTGTATTCTTTTTTTCTGATCATCTTTCTTTGGCTTTGGGCAATAAGCAATGAAATGCCCAACTTTTCCACAATTGAAACACGCCATATCACCAACTGGTGAATCTTTCTTAAAGCTTTGGTTAGGACCCTGGTAAGCTCGATGATTCTTATTCATAAATCTGAAAAACTTCTTTACAAATAAAGACATTGCATCATTGCTGATCTGTTCAGTAGTCCTTTCAGGTGAGCTGTCAATGGAAGTAGCAGGTGATGCACTTGGAACAACTGTAGCAGTACCAGTAGCAATAGCAGTAGCAGTAGCAGCAGTGGTAGCAGTGAGACCCTTGGTAGGTGGATTCGTTGAGGGCTCTTCTCCACTTCTCACTTCAAGTTCAAACTCATAAGCTTTTAAGTTTACAAACAAGTCGTGTAGTTCTAACTTGTTCAGATCCTTAGATACTCTCATAGCCATAGTTTTTACATCCCATTCTCTAGGAAGAGCTCTCAGAACTTTGAGTGCTATTTCTCTGTTGCCATATTCTTTCCCCAGAGCTGCTAGCTCATTAACAAAGCTACTGAAACGTTCATCAAACTCATTCAGAGTTTCTCCAGCTTTCATTTTGAGATTCAAATTTCTGCATTGCTACAGACAATTTATTCTCCTTCGTCTGTTCATTTCTTTTCACAGATTTGGATGAGTTTTTCCCAAATCTCTTTTGCAGTAGAACACATCTTGATCTTACTGAAAGTGTTTTTGTCGAGAGTTTTGTAGAGAATGTCCTTCGCAACATTATCAAGATTGACTTTCTTTTTATCTTTGCCAGTCCATTCACTTCTGTGCTTCTCAACGATCTGGGGTGCCCCCTCAGTAACAGCAATAGCAGTGTTAGGCTTTAAAATCTTTAATGGACCATCTGTGATGACAAACCACATGTCATCATCTTGAGCTGCAAGGTGAGCTTGCATTCGGATCTTCCAGTCATCAAAGTCTTCTTTTGAAAACATGAGAACCTTGCTGAAGTGTGTCATCTCTGTTGTAAATATAGAACAAGAAAAATCTGCTCTGATACCACTTGTTGGGGATCGATATAGAGTTTAGAGGGGGGTGAATAAACTCTTTCATTTGTTGGGTGATTTTGCAAAGGGTGCTAGAATCCTGTTAGAGATTAAAGTTTATCTTATTCGAATGTAAGTCCAGCAGATCACAAAAATAAGTGCGGAAACGATCCGATGGAGTACGGTGAAATACAATAAAACAGTAGGCAGTAGAACAGTGGTTGTTTCTTGAAGTTCAAAGATAAAATCTTCTACGTCTCCCCTTCTTCTGTTTCCAGAAGGTATCACTAAAAGACTTTGAATATTACAGTACACACTCGTACACACCCACTTTAGTAGGGATTACCCTTAGCCTACTGAAACTCTTAGTTACACAACTTAGTAAAACAAATACAACAAAGTTCTGGAAAAGACTTTTTCCCAGTTTACAAACTCTTCTCAAAGATATAGTAAAGTATTTAGCTTGAAGAGATTTACGAAACAGCAGCACAATATGATCTCAGAAGATCGGATATTGATAATAGAGCGTGTGCTTTTCTGAATGTTGAGCTTCGAAGATAAGTACTTGAAGATAGCTCAAGTTCACGTTGGAATAATCTTTGTGTAGATAATGATTATAACGTTGTTTTCTATATAGGATTGAACCAAATATATATATAGAAAACTTGAGTCCAACGTCTATAATCTAAAACGGCTTCTGAAACTCCTGATCAAGATCGGCTTTAGTACCTAAAATGAGTCCTGCAGAAAGCTATGAAACGATCAGTCTTGTTTCATATTAAAACTGGTAAGGAGCGTTAAATGTCTTTGTTCAGCATTAATGGTGCATTTAATACTCGTACTAGGTAAAGTAACGGTAACATTTAATATATGTTCGATAGGTTTTGATCTTGTAAAAGCCAAGTTCTGCTTCTGTTTATCTAAGCTGATAAGTACTCGAAGACTACTGCTTTGTTAGACGATATGAGAACTTCAGATTTTGTACTGTCTTCTGGTTTTACTAATGTGAACTGCTAGTTTTGACTCTCATCACTACAATTAAATTAAGTCTAACACGTTCTCTTAATAAAAATGGGTTTTTGGTAAGTTTAGAAGTAATAATACTAGTATAGTGATTTGTGTTTCATGTTGAACAATTTGTTCACCATATATGGTGTTATATTCATTATAAATATCATATAAATGAGTTTTAATATTAAACAAAATCAATTATATATTAGGAACCATTTCCATAACAAGGTCTAAAGATTCTTAATATAATGTTAATATTTCTTGTAAACCATCTAATTTAAGTTTACGATATAAGAAAAAGAAATAAAAATATTTCAAGAATTTGTAAAAAAAATATTTTTATAATTTTTCTTTAATGACATAAATGCATTGAACTAAAACATTATCATTATATTTAATATGTTCACGAGAAATAAATGCAATGTTGCAACAATGTGTTAAAAGTAGATGAGAAGCAGGACAATAAACACCGGATAATTGTTTAGTAGCATAATTAAAAAAATTTTAAAATTTCACAAATACTAGTGCTTATGTTTTATTGATTTGAAAACAAATAAATATCACGAGCTTGAACACGTTGATGAAAATATATACATAATAAATATTTATATTGAAAAGACGACCATTACAATTTATATATTGAATTCTAACGAGTTGGAACATCTTGTGCAAACTGTTTAGCCTCACACCATTTATTTTGCAAAATTTGCCGCATTGTTTTATAACTTGAGGATGTGTCCATAAATAATGAATTGTGTTCCTAATTGGTCGAACTTGTAAAGATAAATTTTTATTTCATCATGAACACACAAATTTAAAATATGACATGTGCACCAAATATGAAAAAAGTTACCACATAGCGATGGTTTATATATTTCAATAAGCTCACTAATACTAGAAGTATTTGCTATAGCATTATCAAAAGAAATTGAAAAAAATTGATAATTTAGACTATATTCTTATAAAATAACAAATATAAGTTGAGAAATATTTTATATCGTGTGTGTTTCGTTAAAACATCTATATGCAAGCAATATTTTTTGAATATAAAAAATTATCAATCCAATTATATTCGAACAAATTTGCCACTAATCACTCCAAATATTGGAACTCAAAGAAACTTTATTATTTAAACTTGAAAATTCTTTAATTAAATTTTTTTTTTATCAACAACTAATTTTTAAAGTGTGAGTTTGAGAGTATTTCGTGGGATACATCTAATAGAATGATTTGCAATTGTAGAAAGTCAGTTTTCAAAAGATAATTTATCATTAAAACTAAAAGAAAGTTGTTTGACCACACAAAATTTAGTCGTTTCTTCTCTAATTTTAGATTTGTCATATTTAAAAAAGTTGAGAATCATTACCGATTGAGAAGAGAATGCCAGAATTTGAGTTTGAGAATGATCAATACCAATTTCCACCATATGATTTTTCTCCACGTGCCTCGTCAAAGTTCCATAACCACATTCTTGTTGAAATTTATAAGCATTCGAACAATATTTGCATTGGCTTGCATATCAACGGAGGAAAGCGTCACTTTTTTTGAAATGTTTGGTGATATCGGATGTCGGGCAAGACACCGCTCGAGTTCTAATTTTAGGCGGCATTGGATTGTTCATACTTTCTTGAGTTTGATGATGACGTGTTAGTTGAGCCTCTTGTTCACGTTCTAGATGTTCTTCGTCGGAAAAATCAAGATCATAGTCATCGACATTGAATGAAGGAAAATTGCGATGCTCGAACTCGGGTGGCATGATGTCAATTCCCTTTCCTTTGCCACCTCTACGACTTGATCATGCTCTGGCCATTTATATAAATATGAAATTGAAGTAATTATGAAAATAGAACAGGTGACAATAAACCAATAATCAAGACTTGATATTTTAATAATAAAGAAAAAATTGAGAATTAGAAATTGAGAGAAAATTGTGTGAAAAATATAAACGGACTGGGGGCCTATTTTTTTAGAAAAATTTTCGGACAAAAAAATTTGTTCAATGATCGACTCGTCGGTCCTAGTCCGTGCTGAGCCAGCACTACAAGAAAAAAGGCCTACGACAACGGTTTTTCCCCGTTGTTGTAGGCCTTTTAAAACCGTTGTTAGAAGGCCTGTGGTTAAAGGGTGTGCTCAAAGAAAACGGTGAAAAACCGTTGTCGTAGACGTCTAAAGATGACGGTGAAAAACCGTTGTCGTAGGTATACAAAACCGTTGTTAAAGGTCATGTGGTTAAAGAATTCGCTAAAAGACAACGGTTCTAGAGTGTTGTTGTAGTTACAATTTGTGACGGTTTTTAAACAACCGTCGCAAATTAATTTGCAACGGAAATCATCGTTACCCGTCGCTAAAATTAGCGACGGTCGTAATTAAAATAGTAGCTAAAGAGCGACGATTTTATACACCGTCGCTAAATTTAGCGACGATATTTATTCAATTTCGTCGCTAATGCTTTTCGTAGCTATTTTCGTTAGTAAAATAAAAAAAAATTTCAGTCGAAAATATTATATTCTTCATTTTAAAAATTTATTAAACTATAAAAAAAACGAAATTAAAATAGTGTAAGGGAGAAAAATTTTAAGAGTTGTGAAGTGGTAGGGTAGAAAATGGACTGAGGGTTGGGATATTTATAGACAGTTTGCGACGGTTTTGATTAAACCGTCGCAATTAGCGACAGTTCTTTTTTCAACTGTCGTTGATTTAAAATTAACGACGCTTTTATAAGAACTGTCGCTTTATTTAGCACGGTTATATTTAACCATCGCTAAATATAGCGACAGTTAAATATAAACCGTCGCTAATTATAGATCGGCGACGGTTTACCAAAACGGTCGCTAAATGTAGCGACGGTTATACAAAAACCGTCGCTAAATTTAGCAACCGTTTTTGGAAAACCGTCGCTATATCTACATCGGCGACAGTTTTACTTAAAACCGTCGCAAATTTTAGCGACGGGTATACTTAAACCGTCGCAATATTCAAATTAGCGACGGTATAGTATAACCGTCGCTAATTTTAGCGACAGATTTTACTTAGGCC
Source organism: Primulina huaijiensis (assembly GCF_012295235.1). Taxonomy (NCBI): domain Eukaryota; kingdom Viridiplantae; phylum Streptophyta; class Magnoliopsida; order Lamiales; family Gesneriaceae; genus Primulina; species Primulina huaijiensis. The sequence goes on from NC_133321.1 coordinate 13,365,580, forward strand.
GTCGCAAAATCTAATATTGACAACAAATTTGTAGAAAAACCAGTTGAAAGACAACAGTTTTTTACAAACCGTTGTCGTAGCTTGAAGAAAAACGCTAATACGACAACAGTTTAAAAACCGTTGTCGTAGTCCAAAAAAAAAAACGCTCATAGACAACGGTTTTTAAAAAACGTTGTCGTAGGCAAAAAAAAAACGCTCATAGACAATGGTTTTTAAAAACCGTTGTCGTAGATATATCAAAGACAACGGTTTTAAAGAAACTGTTGTCGTTGAGCGGATTTTTTTAGGCTACGACAACGGTTTTTGTTAAAACCGTTGTTAAAAGTAAAAAGACAACGGTTTTTGTTAAAACCGTTGTCTTTGATGTGTTGTTAAATAGGATTTTTTTTGAAGTGCAGGCTGTTGATTTCAAATGATTTTTTTAAAAAAAAAAAAATTCGACCCTGCGAAGCTACCAATTTAAAAAACAAAAGAAAAAATGAAATACTAAGCCCATTAAATGAATTATCAATGGTAAGGTATTGCCCAGTTCTAGTAGGCAATAAATATAGGCCCATTTAGCAACATTATCTTCAAAATATCTTGTGTAGTTATAATCAACTAACCGATAGGGCTCCCATATTAATACAATCAAGATTATTACACAAGCTCTGTTTGGACTAGAGGTGGTCGGTACTGTATATCGTACTGAAATTTTGAATATCGTATATCGTATCGAAAATATCGTAATGAGAAAAATGATATTGTTACCCTATGATGAAATTTCAGTACGATATCAGTAAAATACCGTCATACCGAAAATATATATAAAAAAATTCATCCTCTTGTAATTCCAAGGCCAGTGATCACCAATACTAAACAAATCTCTCAAGACAGTCAAGAGACCAGGAAAGATATATATGAAACAAATCCATCAAGACAAGAAACACCAACCGCAACATGTGTATAGAGATCCAAGACATCAATTAACACTGATAAACTTCAACTGCAACATGTGTGACTTCTACATCCGCTATCTTTGCAACAATGTCTGAGGTCCTGTGATTTCTGAAGCCTGTCAGCTTTTTAACAAGTCGAGGCCCAACATCAAGTCTTCTAGCTAGCTGTAAGGTTAGGCGACAGAGATAAGACTTCTCAACAGTTTAAATTTTCAACTATGAGTCGAGTTGTTTCACTGAACTTTGATTTGGACTATTCCAACATGATAAGACCAAACAGAAGTTAAATTCCTTGTTTTGGTACGGTATCGATATATATTGTTTTTGTAACACCTCGAGACCTCGAGACCGGGGTTAGTCGACATCGACGTTATTTAACAATCACATAATTGCTAAACGACAAGCCTCGTAGTACAGTATAAACTAAAACCAGTTTATATCATAAATACCATAAAAATGAAACCGTCTTTACAATAGTAACTCTGAAAACGAAAAAAAATCTGCGGAAGCGTTTATAACTTGAATTAAAACTCACAAGAACATATTCTTAATTAAAATTCTTCATGCGTCTACTATCAGTCCAAAAACTGGTGTCCGATTCTTCTTTCTCTATTTCTTTTTCTGATTTATCAGGGGAGGGTAGAGTAAGGGGTGGATATTTTGAGAAATACTCAGCAAGTGGGGGCCGTTCAAGCACAACAAAAACAACATGCAATTTTCGAAATATATACCATGCAAAACATGACTCATACCACATGCGCATCATTGACCAGACGCTGAGATTCATCTAGTTTCAAGGGTTTACTGATATCAGTCCCTAATTTTTACTCCTCTAAGGGGGCGAGGCCGTATAGCGGTTATATCCCCCACCGTGTAAGGGTACGTCATGGTTGGGATTCCTACCCATATCAAGTTGAATTCTCACAGTGTCAAAACATTACTCATGCCAAAAATCGTAAACAGAAGGGGTAGAAGAAGAATTTGCACTCGACCGAATTTTAAAACACACGAAATGCATAACCAAAATTTACACATCTAAAACAAGCCCACTTACCTTAATCCTTGAAAAAAAACACGAAAAATTCGAAAATCATAGAAGAATCATGTAATCGATACTTCGAAAACGCAACAGCACATCGCCCGAAAAATCAGCCGTCTTGAAAAATTATTGCGCCTTATTGAACCGTTGGATCGGGCTCAAAATTTCCAGTATGTTCAAACATTTGTCAAGTATATTATGAACGGTGGAGATCGGGTTTGGAAGTCGTTTTAACCTGCTTATTGATGAAAAACCGTAGGCATGCTGTTTCTCGCTAGAATCTGAGCAGTTTTTTTTCGAAGGCTATAAACAAAAAACTAACCGTTGGATTTGATCGAAATTTGGATATGCTATTCAAAACATATGAAAGCACATTCTGAACAGTGGAGATCGGATCCCGAGTACCTGAGCGAGAGAAACGAATTTCTGAATTTGGAAAGAATTTTGATGACTCGTGCAGAATTTTGGAGAGGAATTTCAAAAATTGGAGAGCAAAACTCGAAAATTTGATGTGTAAATTCTGAATGAAAGCTTCTACTATTTATAGGGGGTGACTGCTATCAAGATCGCATATTATCTCCTCGTTTAAACTCTGAATTAAATCTTGAATCTAAGATAGATTATTATCTCTTATCTATCTCATTATCCTTATCCAAAATATCTATATCTCTTATCTTATATCTTTATCTGATATAATCTATATCATCTCAATTCTTATATCTCTATCTTGTATAATCTTTCCAACTTTGAATTTATATCTCAAAAATTTACCTGCTTATATCCAAAAATTTCTTATTTAATTTCTTATATCAAGATCTATTTATTTATCCCAAGTTCAAAATATATACACAATATTATCTTAAATTTCGAGCTCCAAAATATTATACACGATATAATAATCCACTAACTTTAGATAATCTTGCAAATCTTACATCTTGTAATGATATAGATACCCAAAGATTGCGCAAATCCTAGTACCATTAAATTACAAAATATTATCACGATTATGCAAAAATCTTGGATTTTACAGTTTTATACCAAAAAATATCTTATATAAAAATTTAACTTTATTATTTAAAAATATTATATATTTTTTAATTTTATATATTATTTCGATATATACCGAAAATTTCAGATTCCATATCGTTATCGTACCAAATATTTCGTTATCTGTACCATACCATACCGAAAATTTCGGTATACCTAAAATTTCGATATTTTCAATACAGTAACCTCGGTATATCGAAAATTTGTTATTTTTCACCACCCTTAGTTTGGACAAGCCTAATTGATGCCAACATTTTATGAATCTAGATACTTAAGCTTGAAATTCTGAGTTCGAGTGTTGAGAAAGACGAAAGACACCATTTTCAAAGGTGAGATATTATGAGTGAAAACGCATGAGAAAACTCATTAGAGAGAATGTCCTAAAAGGTGTCCGTTTACAAGATATGGCTCCAGAAAGAGCCCGAGGTCAGGATAGTTCATTGTTTCATTACAAACCAGACACCTTCTCAACTCTAAAACATTTTTGTAGAATAATTTTCCAAGCACTTATTTATTCTTAAACCAAATTTTAAATCATTTAATAAATTTATTGTAAAAATCACTTATAAAAAAGTTTTATAAGTACTTGCCCGAATAAAGTATTTTTTAAAAAAAGTTTATAAAAGAATTTAAAAGTTGTTCTAAGAAAAAAATACGTGTATATGTGTACCAAAATTCTATATATAAAAAATGACAGTTAAAAATGTTGGAAATTTGAATCAAATTTAGAATTTGAATAAAAATTATGTCTCATGAATGTGGGAGTGTCTTTTGGCTATCCACATTCTTGAGTTAATTGTGGCTCACAATTGTACAAATGTCTTTTGACTTTTCACATCTTGAGTTAATTGAAGACTTTTAGCTCTTCATATTCTTGAGTTAATGGGAAGATTAATTGTGTTAATTAATCTTGCATGACTCTTGGTATGCATTTTGGGGCTTATAAATAGTATGTTCATTTCATCATTTCATATACATGAAAATCTTAACTCTTTCAAGTATTCTCTTGTATTTCATATTGTTAGCTTTTCATTTGACCTCCGTTAAATTTTGGTGATAAAGTAAAGGTACGTTTTCAGTTAGTCGTAGTAATGCCTCGTGCTAAGTCACTGCTGGTTGTTTCGTTGTATCTTGGGAAACAGACGTCCAAGACGATCCTCGAAGCACATATAGGAGGGGACGAATATGTTTTAAGGACAATGTACTTCTTACAGGCCTCGGTTTGGTTTACTTTAAGCTTTGCTGTACTATGTTTTTTTCACCATTTAGTTCACTGGTTTTTATGAAAGTTTACTGTACTTTATCGCTCAATATATTGTGCAACAAAAAATTGATATATTTTGATTTCTATTGTATTAATTTTTATATAAACTTTTCTATTTTATGAGTACGTTGGCCTTTCAAATGAACAATTTGTATCTTACACATATATACACAGATATTTGTGTGAGTGGTTATATATTGCATGTGGAGTTACATAATATTGGTTAAATGAGTCAATCGACTTGTTTAGAGATTCAATTGTTGAATAATGTCTTTTTCTCATATGTTGAATAATGTCTTTTTCTCATATATATATATATATATATATGCATGTTTGTGGCATTGTGTCGTGCGTTCACTGATTCTGTATTGCGTGCGGATATATGAATATTTAATCTTCCTCGTTATCACTCGGAATATATATTGAACGAAATACATATCATCTTATTCCACGAGCTAAATAATGTCTTAATACACATCTTACAACAACATTGAAAGAAAAAAAGATTAATGAAAAGAAAGAAAATGGAAGAGTCTTAATAAAAATTCACATGTATAACTAATAACCAATATTTAACAAGCACGTATATACACACAAAATCATGCAATTACATAATATATAGACAGAGGCCTTCAGCGGTACGTTCCATATCATGTGTAAAACCCAAGATTTTTGTGATCGTGATAATATTTTTGTAATTTAAGTGTGCTAGGATTAGTCAATATTTGAGTATCTATCTCATTATTTTATTTGAGATGTAAGATTTGCAGTTTATCCAAAGTTGGGGGGATAATTATATCGTGTACAATATTTTTGAAGCTCAAGATTTAAGATAATATTGTGCATATATTTTGAACTTGAGATAATAAATAAGTCTATCACAATCCAATAATTAAATAAAGAATTTGGATATATGCAGATAAAGTTGGAGATAAAAATTCAAAGTTGGAAAGATTTTTACCAGATAAAGATCTAAGATTTGATATACCTGGATAGAGATTAAACAGAGGATAATATGATCTCTAAATTTCGAAATATCCAAGGGATGAATATTTAGATTTCGAAAAATTATCCAAGATAACGGATAAAGAATGATAATTATCCTAGATTTAAAGTTTGATTCAAAGTTCAAACGCGAAGATAATACACGATCAAGATAGCAGCCACCTTCCTATAAATAGGAGAAGCTCTCATTCAGAATTTACACCTCATTTATACATCAAATTT
>NC_133321.1:13373108-13387145 GCF_012295235.1 Primulina huaijiensis
TCTGTCTCAAATTCTAAATTCCTTCTCCTTCCAAGTTCTTACTATTCCTCACTGTTGCACGCAATATTCTTTTCTATTCACGTCTTTTGCGTAGTCTCTTGTTCTTTTCCTTCTATTATTCCTCCCTTATGTTCTCTCACCTCTCTTTAAATCTTTGCCTAGCCTTGTGTTCTCATGCCTCTGTACGGAGCCTTTTATCTTTCTTAATGAGTCAAATCCTCCAAATCTTTGAAGCTCATTTCAAGTTCAAAAATTATAGATAAGATTGTAGAAATTTTATTTTTCAAATGTGAGGCTTCCTCTCTATCAAGATCTGCACATATTTTCTTCCAAAACTTCAATATATATTCACAAGGATTAAAATATAAGAATATTTTATTTCTTTTCTTTTGGTATTTTGTTTCCTTTGAAGTCTTTTAAAATCATTTTATCTACCAAATTAGAGATTTTTCCTCTTTTATTCAAATCTATAATTAGTAAATCAAATGAGCACATAATTAGGGATACAAATTTTAGATAAGCACTATTATAAAATAAAATCCAAAAAATCTCTGTAAGATTTGGGTTTATCACCTATCAGAAGATCAGGTGTTTAACTTATCTCGGTCTCTGCCTACTTAGTTTGAGTCTATCACACATGGATCATAATATACATTTCAGAGATCATGATAATATAAACCATATATACACATGCCTTTGCAAACTAGATTTAAGGAAAAAACAATTAAAGAGAAAGCGAAAACGGACGAATCTTAATCAAACTTCACATGTATAACTAACCCATATCTAATATATACATGATATAGCAAAAAGCACATGCATATACACAGTGGCGGAGCCAGGAATTCGATTATACCCGGGCTAGAATTTTAAACTCTAAAATCTTTTAATATTTTAAATTGATCTACCCGGGCTAATATCAAATTTATCCAAAATTAAAAAAAAATTATATATAAATTTTTTAAAATTTTTTTGAAACACCCGGGCTAAAGCCCGGGTGAAAAATGGTGTGCCCTTGCATATACATATCCTTACATATATATATATATACACACAAACACACACATACATATATGTAGACAGGCCTTGAGCAACCTAGGGTTCCATATGCTGTACATATATATTCCACATATTTACAGCCAATGAGTTCACCAAAGGAAACGTGATGCACCTCCTTAAGAGAGCCACCCTCAAGTCGATGATGAAGGCGTCGTCGTGGTTGTGGCTTCATTATCTCCCCTAATACGAGATGCCGCACCTCCATTATTATTATTTGTAGCATTCGCATTAGTAGTTTTAGCAGCGGTAGTTGAACTTGTTGAAAAATCGCTCACAAGTGAATCGGTGCGAGGCCTGCCTCTAGAATGTCGATAGGAAGAGGAAGGGTTTGATGCCATAATCGATGGATTAATGTTTTGATCTGTGCTTTACATTTCAAGTTGGTGAAGGCTTTTTATAGAAGTTAAATAAGTCATTCGACTTGTTTAGAGATTCAATTGTTGAATAATGTCTTTTTCTCACTAATTTCCATTTCGGTATCTCACAAACACACAAATATATACACACACAAACACATGTCTGTAATTTACAGATATATATGTACTTGCATGTTTGTGGCATTCAGACACGGATTTATTGAAGGACTGTACTGGGCTGTAGCTCAGCCCATTTTTTTTAATTTACCTAAGTAAAAATTCCTTCTTATGTGCCCAGCCCAGCCCAGCTCAAATAATTGATCTGTTTTTTAAGTCAAAAGTTGTGGCCTGTGGGCCATTGCAATTATAGACACCGACTTCACTTTTTGTTTCTTCCTTTTTTGTAATGTTCGAAAAATCCGTCAACGTAAACCACATACATGAAAATTAATTAAATTGCTTATTTATTTTATTTAAGTGATTTTAAATGCTTAAATAATATGATTTATTGTGATTAAATGTTTAATTGCATGATTTGACTTGATTTCATAAAATTAAGAATTTTTTTGTTGATATGCGATGTTTGGCCGGAAAAAAGAGACCAGAAACGACCATGACGAAAATATTTTTCGATAAATATTTTTAAGGCCCGATAATATCATTAAATATGATTAAAATTTTATAAAAATGCTGGAATACCAAATTATTTTACGAGTTGAGTATTATTTTACTCGAGAAGCCGATTTTGGTCAAGCGGATGATTTTTGTAGACCCGAAAGTTATCATTTTTTTAAAACGATTTTTATAAACTTTTATTTTATACTCGAGAAGCCGATTTTGGTCAAGCGGCTTATTTTACGAGTTGAGTATTATTCTACTGAGCGAGCTTTTTCAGCAATGAAGCTTGTGAAAACGACACTTCGCAATAAAATCGAGGATGACTTTCTTGTCGATTGTTTGACACTCTATATTAAACAAGATTTAGCTAAACATATAGATGTAAATTCTATTATTGATGAATTTTATGTTTTAAAATCTCGTATGGCACAACTTCGTTGAACAATATAATGTAATTTTTTTATATAATATATAACTTATCATATTGAGTTCAAGTCCTCCCCAACTCAGATTCCTGGATCCGTCCTGTCATTGTGTCGTGCGTTCACTTATTCTGTATTGCGTGCGGATGTATGAATATTTAATCCTCCTCGTTGTTAGTCAGAATATAATATATATTACCATTAACGGATCCTAGATATTAATGGAGAACAGTCAAAATCCAAACTTTAAAATATAAAAAAAAACGTGGAGGGCAAATGTTGTGTGTGATTCTATCTTACGTAATTTAATTAAACTTCCTATATTACTTGGAACTAATATGCCACTAATGGGGCTGCGCCATGTTGCTGGAAATATTCAAAATTAACTATTTGTGTTCAGTCCACCAAATTTTTTTCATGCAGTTTTTGATTCACACATAAAATATTTTATAATTCCCTAAGCTCACATGTATTCGGATGAAATTCGTTACAAAAAATTAAAAATCTAGAATTAATAAATGATATTTGAATACTACTTGTTTTAGATTTGATACAGAAGATAAAGTTTTGAATATATAATTAGAACAACTATATTATATCAACACTTGCTACACTAGTTTGTGTACTCAAATATCATTTATCATAATCAGATTTGAAACATTTGATATTGAAATATCAAATAATAGTACCATATTTTTATTGTTTAGTACCGATTTTCACATGAAAAAGACATGCGGCACTAATATCAATAATTATTATACATGTTTGGTTAATCAAAAATCATATCTTAGTATCATATCTGAAATATTTTGTACACGAATATTATATATTAGTACAATATTTTCAATATTTTGTACTAATTTTCATCATAAAAAAGACTTGTCATTAATATCAATACTTGTTATACATGTTCAATTACTAAAAAAATCATATATTAGTGTCAGATCTGAAACACTTTGTACTTAAATATCATATATTAGTATATACTTGATTTTCGATATTGTATCAAATCTCATCAGAGAAAACAATTGGAGGCCGGGGAGTGTTATTTGCAATTACATATATAAACTAAACAAAATATTGTATGTATACCTGAATATTATTTGGTAGAAGTCATAAATTAATTTTGAGTTCTCATGTTATGATGAAGAAACATTACTATATTACTTTAGATTGCCTGTATAATATTTTTTTATTTTTGAAAAAATATCAGTTTTTATTTTATGGTATTGTATTGTATTGATTTGAAGAAACATTTCGTGACTTACTTAATATATGCTTGGTTCTCTCTTTACTGAAACTAAAATGTGAGGAAATTCTTTGCATTGTTTGATTTATGTATAATTAAGTTAGTCCGGAAAATTATTTTAAACCAAAATCAACATAATTTTTGTATATGAAATACAAAAAAATAAATATCGTGAAAAAAAACTATGGCATGCGACCAAGTTAATATTATTCTTTGTAAGATGAGCAATCAATTAATACTGCCAACCAAGTACAAACACTATTTTGATGTGAAAGACAGAACTCTAGACTCGATAACTAAAATAATTTGAGTTAAAAATAAATCCATATCATCTTATTCTACGAGCTAAATAATATCATAACACAAAACTCACAACATTGAACGATAAAAAGATCGATGAAAATAACGAAAATGGAAGAGTCTTAAATAAAAATTCACATGTATAACTAATAACCAATATTTAATACATAATAACAAGCACGTATATAAACACACACACACACACACACACATATGTAATTACATAATATATAGACAGAGGTCTTCAGCGATTCCATATCATGTACATATTCTACATATATATACAGCTAGCTAGAAGTCTGCTAACGCGTTCCCCAAAGGAAACTTGCTGCGCTTCCTGAAGAGTACCGGCCTTGAGTCGATGACGAAGATGTTCTTGTGGTCGTGGCTTTGTTACCTTCCCACACTCGAGTTGCCGCACCTCCATTATTTTTTTTAGTAGCAGTAACATCAGTAGTTGAAAAACGACTCGCCAGTGAATCCGTGCCCGGCTTGCCGCTAGAATATTGATAGGAAGATGGAGGATCTGATGACATTGTAATAATACTTTTTAGCTATGCGTTGCGGATTAGAGCATTGGTGAGAAGGCATTTTATAGATGAAAAGGTGCATGGCTCGGGGGTTAAATTAGTCATTTGATATTCAATTTGTTGAATAATGTATTTTCTTGCTAATTTCCATCCGTATACACAGTAGCGTGTGGTTATTCATTATAACGGAAATTCTACGTGATTAGCTCATTAATGGTAAATCACACGATTCTGAATTTCTAAATTTGCTAAGATAGAAATATAATTCAACTGCGACAAATTTGTACCAAAATTATCAAAGTTCAAAAGAGTATATCATTTATGATATTTAATATTTTTGCAACATATCATAAATTTAAAATTAGTTAAACTCATTATATTTAACTTTGTATTCTAATTAACTATTCAAAATTCTTATAAAATTGTCTCGATTTTTTTATTAAAAAAAATTATATTTTCTCTAGAATTTTTTACACAAAAATCACTTAATATAAAAATAATTTTAGTATAGATGCATATTTAACCTGATTTAAGGATTATTTTTACCTTTATTTCTAAGGCATTACATCGTGTATTGGTTTCCTATGGTACGTTATTTAATTTTCATCCTTATTACTCGGAAAATACCATAATAATTCTGATAAATTTCTAATTTGAAAAACCAGCACCTTGTAATAAGGGGATTTATTATTTTTTATTTGACACATATTGTTTATTCCGCTTGAAACTTTACATTTTTTATGCAAATCTAAATATTACAATTTCATCGTTCAAGTTTTCATTTTTCTAGATATATTTTCCAATTTTCATTCCAGTTGTTGGATTTCCGTTTTCTACACGCCCAAACGCAGCGGAAGTTTTAAAATTTTATTTTATTTTGACAATCAAAATATATTTGATAGGGCGTTTGTATGATTTTCATAAACATACATAGGATTTTAGAAAATTTATACCTTTGTGAATTAAATCACTTGGCTCCAACTAATCCGGTATAATCGGATTAGCTATTGATGAATCACTATGAACTTTCTTCAAGGGAGTCCTTGTTCGATCCTCCTATGAAGTCCACGACTAAATGGTATGTTCCTCTTACAAATTGTACTAGAAAATTTGGAAGAGATTTTACGTTGGAGACTAAAACGAGAGACGGCTCAACCTTTGAAAAGAAATCAAGGAGGCCGAAATTTTGGAGGAGGAAGAGGCTGAATTTTCGAAAATTGCTTATTGTGGTGGCTAGGGTTTTGACTCTCCATCCCTATTTATAATAATCCATGACCCAATTATTATAGTATAATAATTGAGCCCTTCAATTAACATTAATGGGCTTGATTAATTAATTGGATTAGTCCAACTAATTTAATCAATTAATCAAGGTCCATTAACAACTTTAATTATTTAATATGTTGGACTTGTACTCTTACAAGCCCATTAAACATATTACCCACCATATTTAATTTATTAATTAATAAGCTCAACTTTTGAGTTTAATAAATTAAATCATTTATAAATTCAACATTTGAATTTATTATTCAAATTATAAATTCAACTCCTTGAATTTATATCACCTCCAAAATTTAATATCTGATAAACCCAACATTTTGAGTTTAATAAATTAAATTCTCAAATTTTATAAATTCAACTATTTGAATTTATTCTCTCAAAATTTAACTTCTTGAATTTACTATATAATATAAATTCAACTTCTTTAATTTATTCTCTCAACGAGAACAAACGATCCAGTACTTGTGTGACCCTCAATGGTTCAGGGATACAGCTAGCCGTGGGTTCACAACTCTTTGTGATTCAGGACATAATCTTTTATTCGGGCTTACCCTAGTTAGCCCCATTCTTTTCATCAACACCTTAATCAAGAATGTCAGAACTCATTTCTGATTGCACCCATCGGATCATGGTAAGAGCGTCTAGTAGCATCGCCCCATGATCTCCTAGGTATCACTGATAGTGCCTGCAAGAACCAGTCGATTATGATTAATGTACAGTACGGTCCCTTCATCTCATATATCTTGATCGAAACTGCAACCATTGGTTCATCGAGGGTTGCATATTAATTCGATAACTATGTGATAACTATAAATAGTGGCATCACATGTACCGTTCGAGAACTCCTTCTCTAGCGTACATCTCATACTCTGGCCAGATATTCCATGCACTATAATTTCAACAGATCACATAGGATATCCATATCCGCAGGTGAGCGGTGAATCCCCGACTACAATGCACTGGCTCCTATATGTTTCGCAATTGTACCCAACCTCGTCACCTGATGACTCTCCTAGAGCCAGTAAACGAGTCAAAGCACAGCCCTAGCATATAGAGGCTCAGTGTTGTCTCGGGTCGTAAGGACTAATGGTGTACAATCATAACCACGGACTTATCCTAGCATATAGAGCCTCAGTGTTGCTTCGCGATGCTTTTCAAACAATGGTCCTGGCAAGGGCTTTGTAAGTGGATCAGCAACGTTATCTGCAGAGGAGACTCTTTCGACTAATATATCTTCTCTTCCCACAATCTCCCGGATGATGTGGAACTTCCTCAGTACATGTTTGGATCGCTGATGAGACCTTGGTTCCTTTGCATGCGCAACGGCACCAGTGTTGTCGCAGTACACCGGGACTGGATCAACTCCATTAGGAATAACGCCCAACTCTTGGACAAAATTCCTCATCCAAACTGCCTCTTTGGCTGCAGCAGATGCAGCAATGTATTCAACTTCAGTGGTAGAATCCGTAACGGTGTCTTGCTTGGAACTTTTCCAAGAGACAGCCGCACCATTAAACATGAATACAAAACCAGAGGTCGATTTCGAATCATCTACGTCACATTGGAAGCTAGAATCAGTGTAGCCTTCCAATTTCAATTCTCCACCCCCGTAGACCATGAACAAGTTCTTAGTCCTTCTCAAGTACTTAAGAATATCTTTCACGGCCTTCCAATGCATTGGACTTGGGTTCGCCTGATATCTGCTTGTAACACTCAGAGCGTAAGCAACATCAGGACGTGTCGATATCATACCATACATGATACTACCAATGGCTGACGCATATGGAATACGTGTCATCATCTCTATCTCTTCATCAGTTTTAGGACACATAGCTTTAGATAGAGTAACACCATGATACATTGATAAGTATCCTATCTTGGACTCTTCCATAGAGAATCTCTTCACAATGGTATAGATATAAGTGGCTTGGGTGAGTCCTAGCATCTTTTTTGATCTATCTCTATAGATCTGTATTCCCAATACATAGGATGCTTCACCCATGTCTTTCATGGAGAATTTACTTGCTAACCATACTTTAGTTGATTGCAGTAATCCTACATCATTCCCAATGAGAAGGATGTCATCAACATAAAGTATAAGGAATGTCACTGCACTCCCACTAAATTTTTTGTACGCACATGGTTCCTCAGGATTCTTAGCAAAACCAAACTCTTTGATTGTGCTATCAAATCTGAGGTTCCAACAACTTGATGCCTGCTTGAGACCATATATAGATATCTGAAGTTTGCATACCTTATGTTCACTTCCTACTGATGTGTATCCCTCAGGTTGAGACATATAGATTTCTTCTTTGATGTCTCCATTGAGGAATGCAGCCTTTACATTTATTTGCCATAACTCATAGTCATGTCATCCTGTTATGGCTCGTAGTATTCTAATGGACTTAAACATAGCTATTGGTGAAGAAGTTTCCCCATAGTCAATTCCTTGCCTTTGAGTATAACCTTTTGCAACCAGTCTTGTTTTGAAGGTCACTACCTTCCCATCCGCCTCAAGTTTTCTTTTGTAGATCCATTTGCATCCTATGGGAACGATTCCCTCAGGTAGATCCACTAATGTCCAAACTTGGTTTGAATACATAGAGTCCATTTCTGACTGCATGGCTTCAAGCCATTTGGTTGAATCAGTATCAGATATTGCTTCTTTGAAATTCATTGGATCACATCCAACACATGGCTCATCACGGCCTTGTTCATGAAGAAGTGTATACCTTGCAGGTGGTCTAATAACCCTATCAGACCTTCTAGGAGCTTGTACTTCAACTACTGGTTGTTGGGGATTAGGTTCAACTACTATAGTTGAGGGAGTATCTTGAATTTGTTCAAGTTCTATCATCTTACCTTTTCTATCTAATAGAAACTCCCTTTCCAAAAAGGTGGCATTTCTTGAAACAAACACTTTTGCTTCATTGGGATGATTGAAATAATATCCAACAGAATTCTTTGGATATCCTACAAAGTAGCACAAAGTGGATCTACTATCCAATTTGTCTCTCACTGTCTGCTTCACGTAAGTAGGACATCCCCATATTCTCAAGTAAGAATATTTGGGAGGTTTTCCCATCCATATCTCATATGGTGTTTTATCCACTGCTTTGGTATGGACATTATTCAACAACATTGCCGCCGTTTCAAGCGCAAAGCCCCAAAACGATGTAGGCAATTCAGTGAATCCCATCATGGATCGAACCATGTCCATCAGGGTTCGATTTCGACGTTCAGAAACACCATTCAATTGTGGTGTTGCTGGTGGAGTCCATTGTGAGAGAATCCCATTCTCTTTTAGATAACCCAAAAATTCAGCACTCAAGTATTCTCCACCTCGATCAGATCGAAGTGCTTTAATACTTCTTTGTAGCTGATTTTCTACTTCAGATCTGAATTCTTTGAACTTTTCAAATGCTTCAGATTTGTGTTTCATCAAATAAACGTACCCATACCTCGAATGGTCATCAGTAAAGGTAATGAAGTAGTAATGCCCAAATTTTGTGCTAACACTTAGCGGGCCACAAACGTCCGTGTGGATCAAATCCAGTAGACCATGTGCACGTTCCACGTTTCCACTGAATGGAGTTTTAGTCATTTTTCCTTTTAGACAGGACTCACAAGTTGGTAGAGAATTTATGTCTGACAGGTCAAACATGCCTTCTCCCACTAGCTTGTGCATCCTTCTTTGGGAAATATGACCTAGTCTAGCGTGCCATATTTGTGCGGGATTTGGATCTTCTATTTTTCTTTTGTTTGTTGTTGTTTTCGTACGCGCTTGGATATTGTTCAACGGAATATCTTTTAATTTTAAGTTATAGAGATCGTTTGTTAATTCTCCAGTTCCAATCAAACATTCATTCTTGTATAAATTGCAAACACCTTTAGCAAAAACACAAGAATAACCATCCCTATCAAGCATAGAAATAGAAATAATGTTTTTAACCAATTCAGGAACAAATAAAACATCTCTCAAAAACAACTTAAAATTATTGTCCAAAATTAAAGTAACGTCTCCAATGGCAGTGGCAGCAGCTCTTGCTCCATTTCCCATTCTTAGAAAGGTCTCACCAACTCTAAGCCTCTTGCTTCTTCCCATCACCTGCAAATCATTGCATAGATGAGAACCACATCCGGTATCTAATACCCAAGAAGATGAATTAATAGAAACATTAACTTCAATATAAAACATACCATGGCCAAAACGCTTCTGGGCTAGATACTCCTCGCAATTACGCCTCCAATGTCCAGACTTGTTGCAGTGGAAACAGACTTGTTCTGACTTGTCAGGCTTTGTGGGCCCTAGATTTGGTTTCTTGTATAGCTTCTTGTTGGGCTTGTTCTTCTTTGGAGATGCAGAACGTTTCTTGCCTTTATTTGGGGCTCATTTTTTCGTACCATACGAAGAACCCACCAGAAGAACAGACTTTTCCTTTTTAATTGTGGCCTCATAATTAGTGAGCATATTGACTAACTCTTCAAGGCTGGCATCAATCTTATTCATTTTAAAATTAACCACAAATCCATCGAACGAGGCAGGTAAAGACAGCAAAAGAATATCAGTCGAGAGCTCACTAGGCATAACCAAGACGAGTCCCACCAACTTCTCGATGAGACCAATCATCCTAACACCATGCTCATGGACCGNGCAGTGGAAACAGACTTGTTCTGACTTGTCAGGCTTTGTGGGCCCTAGATTTGGTTTCTTGTATAGCTTCTTGTTGGGCTTGTTCTTCTTTGGAGATGCAGAACGTTTCTTGCCTTTATTTGGGGCTCATTTTTTCGTACCATACGAAGAACCCACCAGAAGAACAGACTTTTCCTTTTTAATTGTGGCCTCATAATTAGTGAGCATATTGACTAACTCTTCAAGGCTGGCATCAATCTTATTCATTTTAAAATTAACCACAAATCCATCGAACGAGGCAGGTAAAGACAGCAAAAGAATATCAGTCGAGAGCTCACTAGGCATAACCAAGACGAGTCCCACCAACTTCTCGATGAGACCAATCATCCTAACACCATGCTCATGGACCGAAGCCCCCTCTCGCAAGCGTGTAGTCATGAGTTCCTTAACAGTAGCATGTCTCTCTGAATGAGTTTGTACAGCATACAATTCTTTCAGATGAAGGTGAATGTCAGCAGCATTCACCGCCTCCTCGAACCTTCTCTGAAGTTCATTCGACATAGAAGCCAACATGTAGCTCTTAGCCTGAAGATCATGGTCCCACCATTTCTCAAGCTTAGCTAACTCAGTCCTACTGATATCAGGAGATGCCTCCTTTGGTGGCTTCTTATCAAGCACATACGCAATCCTCTCGGAGTTCAGAACAATCTTTAAATTTCGGAACCAGTCGTGATAGTTAGGGCCAGTCAATTTGTTTTGATCGAGAATGATTGAAAGCGGGTTACGAGTAGACATCGTAAATATACTGAAAATGAAACCAGATAATAGTTACTGATAATTTTAAAATAATTCTAAGATATAAAATATGGATTTTCATTTTATAAATTTCTCTCCCACTATTTTGACATTTCCACCACCCTCTGATGAAAAAGGGAAATCGTATTTCCTTAGTGGGCACGTAGAGTCCAATTAGCCAATTATAATCCCGAATAATATCAGCCAATTATAATTTCTAAAAGGTAGAATCCAATTGCATCCCTATGCAACCTCCGCGTGTTTTGCCTCACGTTTAATAAGGACCCAATAATATGACGCCGTTTATTTTCACGTGTCAAACCAACCCATCAATATTGAATTATAGTAGACGGTCGCCATGAGTTCTCCCAATAATATGAGCCGAAGTCATGGGAGTTCCACTCAATTCACATCATATGTCCAGTGGAAGTCACAGCTTTCCGGCGTCCAGGCCTCCCCAATAATATGAGCCAGACACTGTCCGCGGGTAACGATCAACATGCAACCACGGTTGATGGAAGGCAAGGAAAAATTAAACTCTTTTAATTTTTACTTTTTCGATTTGATATAAATTTTGAATCTTATTCAAATTGAGGGATTTTAATTTTAAAATTGTCTCATCATTTTACTTTTAAAAACGTGTGCCATTAGTTTTTATGTTTGCCGGATTCATGCAATTATATTATTTAATAATATACATACATGCATACTACTATATATATCATATATCATAATATGACATTCAACAATAAATAAGGATGATCGATCGCCAAAACTATTAGATCCATGTGAGCCATACATGGATCTAGGTCCAAAACCTAGGTGAATGCAGGGATGCAAATGCAACTATTACAAGAGCTTCCAATATTTTACATGTCTACATCTTGTGCATTGGGTCCACCATCTTCCAGTCTTGATCTCCCACTATTTCTAATGATTACATTTAAATAGCCATGGCACATAAGGGATACATCTCATGGGGGTGGGAACGAGCCATAAACCAGGCACACTTTAATAATATCAAATATTAACAAAACGAATAAAACAGCAAAATATCCTAACATACACTTAACACATTGGTCAAAGCTCTCGATCATCCTTCATGCATTTAATATCAAACTAATTATTTATTTTACAAGAAAATTATTAATTTTAAAAATTAATTTTCAAAATAAAATTTGAATCAATTTTCAAAAATATCAATTTTGCCCAAAAATTTGAAAAATCAGAAAATTGCACCCTAGGCCCAAACAGTTCAAGCCCATCATCCAGCACGCTACCCGAGATGATCTCGGGCAGCTGCCTTTGCTGCCCGCCCGCTGCCCGAACGTTTCGGGTAGTGGCGGCACCCCTATACGCGTAGGCGCGCACAAACGCGCGCGGCGTCGCGCGCGGCGTGCGAACGCTCCGTACGCTGCGCGGCGCTGCGAAGGAAAGCGCACGGTCCGCACGCCGCGCCGTGCTGAGCGCTCTGCCCTACGCGCGGGTCTGCCCGGAGCTACGAATTTTTTTTTTGTTTTCTAAAAAAAATAATTTTAATAGTGCTACAATTTTCTGAAAAATTTTCTTGTGTGGCTAGAAATAAATTATTCAATATTAAAACCATATNCTGAAAAATTTTCTTGTGTGGTTAGAAATAAATTATTCAATATTAAAACCATATGATTTAGAAAAAACCTTGGCTCTGATACCACAGTTGGATCTCGGTTTTCTACACGCCCAAACGCAGCGGAAGTTTTAAAATTTTATTTTATTTTGACAATCGAAATATATTTGATAGGGCGTTCGTATGATTTTCATAAACATACATAGGATTTTAGAAAATTTATACCTTTGTAAGTTAAATCACTTGGCTCCAACTAACNATTTTAGAAAATTTATACCTTTGTAAGTTAAATCACTTGGCTCCAAATAATCCGGTATAATCGGATTAGCTCTTGATGAATCCCTACGAACTTTCTTCAAGGGAGTCCTTGTTCGATCCTCCTATCAAGTCCACGACTATATGGTATGTTTCTCTTACAAATTGCACTAGAAAATTTGGAAGATATTTTAAGTTGGAGACTAAAACGAGATACTGCTCAACCTTTGAAAAGAAATCAAGGAGGCCGAAATTTTGGAGGAGGAAGAGGCTGAATTTTCCCCTTCAATTAACATTAATGGGCTTGATTAATTAATTGGATTAGTCCAACTAATTTAATCAATTAATCAAGGTCCATTAACAACTTTAATTATTTAATATGTTGGACTTGTACTCTTACAAGCCCATTAAACATATTACCCATCATATTTAATTTATTAATTAATAAGCTCAACCTTTGAGTTTAATAAATTAAATCATTTATAAATTCAACATTTGAATTTATTATTCAAATTATAAATTCAACTCCTTGAATTTATATCACCTCCAAAATTTAATATCTAATAAACCGAACATTTTGAGTTTAATAAATTAAATTCTCAAATTTTATAAATTCAACTCTTTGAATTTATTCTCTAAAAATTTAACTTCTTGAATTTACTATATAATAAAATTCAACTTCTTGAATTTATTCTCTCAACGGGAACAAACGATCCAGTACTTGTGTGACCCTCAATGGTTCAGGGATACAGCTAGCCGTGGGTTCACAACTCTTTGTGATTTAGGACATAATCTTTTATTCGGGCTTACCCTAGTTAGCCCCATTCTTTTCATCAACACCTTGATCAAGAATGTCAGAACTCATTTCTGATTGCACCCATCGGATCATGGTAAGAGCGTCTAGTAGCATCGCCCCATGATCCCCTAGGTATC
>NC_133321.1:13387293-13459079 GCF_012295235.1 Primulina huaijiensis
AACTGAACTGACCGGTAACTGGCGACCGGGTGGTACCAAACTGAACTGACCGGTAACTGGCGACCGGGTGAAGTAATAATCCCATGATAGTAAAGTGACCACAAGCAATATCGCATAAATCTCAAAATGAATATTTTGCACGTAATATAATTAAATAACATAATTGAATATGAACAATTTCGATTTTCTTGCATTAAAATCATGTACTTGCGATATTTAAAAATACCTATATGGCTTGATTGAAGAGTGAAAGAAGATATAAACATGCTTTGGTTTGTTTTGACAGAAAACAAACGAAATAACGACGCGGCGCGGCGGAGACGGAGTGCTCTTGACTTTCTTACTTTTTCTCTCTTAATTCCTTTAAACCAAGCATGCACCATAATTATTATAATAGCGAAAAAAAAATCGTAAACATGATGCATAATCATTTAAAAATATCATGATTTGTGCTCAGGGCGCTGCTAGGACTAAAATCTCACCAAGAAAATTATTACAAGTTATTTCATTACAGGGCTCCAAGGAGCAAACATTTTCACTATGATTTTCAGTTCAGTTATGCACGTATTATAATTAATCATGACACGATATTTTACGTTATGCCTCACGACATGATATTTTCACTTGCATGCAATTTTATTATTTATTTAATCGTTATTTAAGATATATGCATGCTGAGTCTTTAGACTCACTAGACTTGATTGTTGTAGGTACCGATGATGCAGGGACCGAGGGCGGGGACCAATGAGCTAGCTTGGGTCGGCAGTAGTGGAACCCGATGACCTCATGTTTTTAGCATTTACTATTTTGACTCAAACAAATTTCTTCGTTGTTGAATTGTTTTAAATTATTATCTTGCAAACAAACATTTACTTCCGCTGCTATTTTGAATGGTTAAACTTTTATCAGTTATTTATTTATAAATGAGGCATTTTAATTAATTAAAAAGAAAAATTTTAAATTTTCCGCAAATTTTCAATCACGTATTTTTAGGCCACTACAGATAGTGCCTGCAAGAACCAGTCGATTATGAATTTATGATTAATGTACAGTACGGTCCCTTCATCTCATATATCCCGATCGAATCTGCAACCATTGGTTCATCGAGGGTTGCATATTAATTCGATAACTATGTGATAACTATACATAGTGGCATCACATGTACCGTTCGAGAACTCCTTCTCTAACGTACATCTCATACTCTGGCCAGAGATTCCATGCACTATGATTTCATCAGATCACATTAGGGGTGTCAATCGGGTCAGGTGGATCGGGTTTCGGGTCAACCCGCGGAATTTTTTTATTTTTTTTCCCAACCCGAACCCGAAGCAACCCGAAAACTCCCAACCCGAACACGAACCCGTCTAACCCAACTCAACCCGTCTAACCCGCCTAACCCGAATTTTTTTAATTTCTTTTAAAAAAATTAATGAAAAAAATTCGGAAAAATAAAAAATAATAGTAATATTTTAATTTAAACACATAATAACAAAATTTTGGATTTAAATTTTAAAGTTTAATTGTAGAAAATTAAAAGTATATTTACTAAATCAAATAAACAATTGTTAAAAAAAAATTCAAATAAATATTAAATGATGAAAATTTATCATATAAATATACAATAAGTTTTGTTCAAACATACAATATATAAAAATATAGGTAATATTATCAAAAAAAAAAGTTTTCGGGTCAACCTGCGACCCAACCCGACCAAACCCGAAACCCGTCTAACTTGGCACTAACCCGAACCCACCCAACCCGAACCCGAAAAACCCAAACCCGAACCTGATTTTTTTCGTGTTGGGTCGTGTCGGGTTGACGGGTCGTGTCGCATTTTGACACCTCTAGATCACATAGGATATCCACACCCGCAGGTGAGCAGTGAATCCCCGACTACAATGCACTGGCTCCTATATGTTTCGCAATTGTACCCAACCTCGCCACCTGATGACTTTCCTGGAGCCAGTAAAAGAGTCAAAGCACAGCCCTAGCATATAGAGCCTCAGTGTTGTCTCAGGTCGTAAGGACTAATGGTGTACAATCATAACCACGGACTTATCCTCTAGATGAATGATAACCACTTGGAAAGTCCGAGGGAGGGTTGTTCGGTATAATCATCATATGACTACCCATCTGCATGTTTGGACATCTCTATGCCCTTACTAAGAAACACAGTACACAACATCACAGATGCTAGTCTCGAGCTCAAGCGACCTTTATCAATGTTTTAGGCGGCTGAATCGACTAGGAACGAATTTAGATCATACAGTGTTTACAAACGAGTTTCAACATCGAATTACGATTCATTTGTATTAAAGTATAATCAAGGTATTTATCTATGTTTGATAACATGGGTATACAGATAAAGAAATAACAAACCATGAAATAATGAATTATATTAAAATAAAGATTGTTAATTACAACTGAGTCAATAAAATCCCTAGCCAACAGTTGGCTTGCAGGGTATCTACTCTAACACCAGTTTCTAGCAACTTTCTTTGTATTTTAATGTTCTGTAATTTTTTTTCTTTTTTAATTACACAATCATATGAAGATTTTTATTCCCACTTTATATTAATTTTTTTTAATTCAAATCCTTTGTTTTTAGTTTTTTATTGGCTTTGAAGATCATAAGCAATAGTCAATTGATTCCTACATCGTTTGATTTTCAAGAAGTTAGATATTTACACATGTGTAATCAATTTAGTTCATTTGCACCAGGCACGCCCGGACTCTCAAATTTTGGAACTAGAACATTGCTAGCAAAGTTGATCAAAAGAACTGTTAAAAACGAAGTGTGTCGGGGAAGTAACCAACAAAATCAAGTATCAGAGAGTTCTAAAGCCAATGATCCAAAACCGTTTGTAAATATACTTCCCAACTAGGAAGAGAGGTACACGCCCAGTGTCGTACCTGATATTTTGTAGACCTAAGCCGAAATTAAGATATTGGGCCCTTAGAAAAATAGTCAATTTTTTTCTTTAATGTAAGTTTTTCAAGACTAAACATGTGAATTATAAACATAAATATTAAATTAAATAATATATAATCTTTAAATATAAAAAAAAAGTAATCACTTAAATAATATTCATTATGCCGTTTTGTCATTTTGAATTTCAGGACCAAGATATCGCTAGTGAATTTCGCGTGCTTGAATATGCCGAATGAGCTCTTGCATTATGGAATCAAGCTCTGCAATCATTTCAATGTCATTGTCTGCAACATAAAAATTTTCAATATCTCCTCGAAATGTCAATTTATTTTTTGAAAGTCTTCTCACAATAACAATTATATATTCTCTTTAACACTAGTCTCCAGTGTTCTTTTCTTCGTTAATTTCAACTTGCAAACTTCAATCTATTTTCTTATTTTTTTGTAATCTTTTTTCCAATTCAATCCATTTAGTCATGTGATCAATATGCTCCTTACTCGCTTCATGATTTTCAAATATCCGATTTAAATTATGACTATCTTTATATCGATCATTAGCCAACTAATCAATTTTATTCAAGTAACTTTGTGTCTTGAACAGCTTGCAAGAAGCAAAATATTTTGTATAAAGAAATTGAATATACTAGTCATTTCCTGTCAATTTTCTATCTATTTGGTAGTGACCTCTTATAGTGTAATACATCAAAATGTCTACCCGTACTATCTTTAGGAAACATAATTGCATAATCTCCTTTAGGACTTCTTTCGACTAAAAAATCTCCGATATTTGTATCAATTTTATCTCAATTCTCCGTGTTAGATGAGATTTAATGGGGCGGCACTCACATTAAATAAAATAATAAAAATCACATATCCCACATCGAAAAAATTTATAAAACTGAACGAGAGAATTAGTTATAAATAGAGCTCAATTCCTTAAGTTATTGTATCCCAAAATCAAAAGCTTTTTAGCTTTGATAAAAAGAGAGTGCATAGAAAAAAAGAGTTTATTTTTTTCTTGAGTGCGAAAATTCTCTTGTGTGAGTTAGATAAATTATTTTCTCGGTATACTCGATTGGGAGTGTGATATTTAGTGTATTGGTGTATACAATTGTTGTAATATTTCTTCAAGTTATAAAAGTTGCAGTGCTCCGTGTACATAGCCAATTTTTGGGTGAACCACGTAAATCTTTGTGTTTTTGCTGATTATTTTATTCCCCAATTTTTCGGTACTATATTATCATCGTGGTCGGCATCGTTTCGATGTAATTTCCCAACAACTGGTATCAGAGCCTTGTTGTGAAAATTCTTTAGAATTCTGAGTATGCTCTGTGGTCGCAGATTTGTCTGATCTTCCATATCATAAAAGATTTTTTTGCTAAGGCTAGCGAAGCGATGGCTGGAGATGATGGATCGGGACCTAGTATCAACAAGTTTGACGGTGCATATTTTACGTTATGGCGACTACAGATTATTGATTATTTGTATAGCAAGAAGTTGTATCAACCTCTATCTGGAAAGAATCTGAAAAAGATGGAGGACGATGACTGTAAGCTTCTTGACCGACAAGTGTTAGGTGTAATACGATTGACCCTAACGAAGAACGTGACAAATAATGTGGCGGAGGCAAAAACAACGGAGGAGATGATGTCTATTTTGTCGGACATGTACGAAAAGCCATCGGTAAATAATAAAGTACATCTCATGAAGAAGTTATTTAACTTGAAGATGAGAGAAGATGCATCGGTGGCTAAACATATCAATGAATTCAACACGATTGTTTCACAGATAACATCGGTTGAAATTAAATTTGATGATGAGATTCGGGCACTTATTCTTTTGGTGTCTTTACCAGACAATTGGGAACTGATGCGGGCAGCGGTTAGCAACTCTGTTGGGAAAAGAAAGCTACAATTCAATGATTTCAGATATCAAATTCTTTCTGAAGAAGTTCGTAGGATGGATTCTGGTGAAAGAACATCATCGAGATCTGCTCTGAATCTCGAGAACAGAGAAAGGGACAGGAGTGGCGAAAAGATTTCTAACCGATGGCGCGGTAGGTCCAAGTCATGAAATGGAAAAGACAAAAGCAACTTTGAAAATAATTTGAAGTGCTGGAGCTGTGGTGAAACTGGTCACTTGAAAAAAAATTGCAAATCAACAAAGAACGAGGCTAATGTTGTTACTGAGAAGGTACAATATGCTCTATTACTATCCATGGAAAGCCCGATTGATTCTTGGGTTATGGACTCGGGAGCTTCGTTTCATACCACTGGTAATCGTGATGGATTCGATAATTACATTGCGGGAGATTACGAAAAAAATTTTCTGGCTCATGGAAAACCTTTGGAAATAATTGGTATGGGTGATATCCGAATGAAGATGACAAATGGATCTGTATGGAAAATCAACAAAGTAAGGCATGTACCAAAATTGACACACAATCTGATTTCAATTGGACAGCTTGACGACGAAGGTCATAAGGTGACCTTTGGTGATGGTTCTTGGAAAGTGAAAAAGGGAGCCATGATTGTTGCTCGAGGAAAGAAAATTGGAACACTTTATATGACTTCCAGTTTGAGAAATAAATTAGAAGATGTGGATGTTGGAGCTAATTCAAGTCTATGGCATAGTAGGCTTGGGGATATGAGTGAAAAGGGAATGAAAATGCTTGTTTCAAACGGAAAGCTACCTAAATTAAAGATCGTTGAACACAAGCTGTGTGAAGCTGTATTTTTTGGAAAGCAGAAAAATGTGAGCTTTTCAAAAGAAGTTAGAGAACCGAAATCGACGGATTTGGAACTGGTACATACTGATGTATGTGGACCATCTCATGCGACATTCTTTGGAGATCACTCAAGACATTATGGAACTATTGTTGACGATTCGAGTAGGAAATTTTGGGTTTATTTTGTGAAAAATAAATCAGATGTTTATGAGACATTTAAACAGTGGGAGTTAACCATAGAAGATGTGATGGATTCACTGTCATCCAATCACATGTGGGAGTTGTCAGAACTACCTGAATCTAAAAAAGTTTTACATAGCAAGTGGAAGTACCGGTTAGAATATGACTGTAGCAAGCGGTACAAAGAAATACGTGTTGTAAAAGATGAAAAGGAAGTCATTGGTTACACTGATATTTTCTCTCTGGTGCTAAAGTTAACTACTATCAGGACTGTACTTGGATTGATGGTAAAAGAAGATTCACATCTGGAACAATTAGATGTAAAGATGACGTTTCTTCATGGTAAGCTAGATGAAGAAATGAATCAATCACAGGGATTTGAAGTACGAGGGAAAGAGAAAATAGTGTGCAAACTTCAGAAGAGTTTGTATAGTCTCAAAAAAGCTCCAAGACAGTGGTACAAGAAGTTTGATGGTGTAATGAATAATGATGGTTTTCTGAGGTATCAGGCTGATCACTGTTGTTATGTGAAGCTTGATGGTTATTATATCATACTACTGATATATGTAGATGATAGGTTCATAGCAGGAGCTTGTCAGGAGCTTTATAAACTCGAGAAAGAGTTATCAAAGGAATTTGCTTTGAAGGAATTTTAATGTTTTGTAATTTCTTTTGCTTTTCTGAATACACAATCATATTAAGATTTTTATTCCCATTTTATATTAATATTTTTAAGTAAATCCATTGTTTTTAGTTTTTTTATTGGCTTAGAAGATCATAAACTACAGTCAATTGATTCCTACATCGTTTGATTTTCAAGGACTTAGATTTTTACACATGTGTAATCAACTTAATGCATTTGCACCCAGGCACGCCCGAACTCTCAAATTTTGGAACCAAAACATTTCCAGCAAAGTTGATGAAAAGAACTGTGAAAAAAGAAGTGCATCATGGAAGTAACTAATAAAATCAAATATCAAGGAGTTCTAAGGCCATTGATCGAAAACCGCTAGTAAATATACTCCCCTACGAGGAAGAGAGGTACACGCCCAGTGCCATAC
This sequence comes from Primulina huaijiensis, assembly GCF_012295235.1. NCBI lineage: Eukaryota > Viridiplantae > Streptophyta > Magnoliopsida > Lamiales > Gesneriaceae > Primulina > Primulina huaijiensis. The sequence goes on from NC_133321.1 coordinate 13,394,194, forward strand.
CTGAGATTTCGTAGACCTAAGTTGAAATTAAGAAGTAAATAATATGTTCCAAATTATCATCCCAATCAAGAATTCAAAGTTCCCAAGTTCATATGTTTCTAAGGATTCAGCGCCACTCTTTACTTTAGGATCGATCTTTACTTGTATCTGCCTGGTTAATTGAAACATCATGTATCTTTGAAGTTTGTTCTTTAATAGGTTTCACAATTTCAACAAGACTTTCACAATTTGTTTGTAACAATATCTTAAGTGTTAGCCCTTCGAAGTGATCTTTAAAATTTCCCCTCGCTTGGCAGAAGAGGAGAACAATGTACAAATCCATTGTATTACTCAAAAAAATGACACAACTCTAGGACAACAATTAGCCATATCATATAACGCCGAATTAAGACTGTGACATCCACACGGTAAATAAAAAACTATGAGACTTATCTCTAGTAACCTTTTTGTACACCATTGTGTTTCTCTTTCATATTTGTTCCACTGTCATACCCTTGATCTCTTATATCATCAGTACTAAACTCAAATTCTCTCAAAACATCTAGTAGTTTGGTAAAAAGTCTATGCCATGACGTATCGTCCACCTTCAAAAATTCTATTGAATATTCTTCTACCGCTGCAGAGTTTGTTGAATTATCAATACAACGTATAACAAGAAACATTTGATCCTCATGACTCGCATCTAGAGTAAAATCTAGTATGATTGTGTAATATTTTGCTATTTTAATTTTTGTAATAATCGAAATATTCACTTCATGTGCCAACATCTGTATCAACTCATTTTGAATTTTAGGACCAAGATATATATAGTGAAACTCGCATGCTTGAATATGACGAATGAGCTCTTGCATTACGGAATCAAGATCAACAATCGTTTCAATGTCATTGTTTGCAACATAAAAATTTTCATTATCTCCTCAACATGTCAAGTTATTTTTTGCAAGTCTTCTCACAACAACAATTATTCTCTTTAACACTAGTCTCCAGTGTTCTTTCTCTTCGTTAATTTCGACTTTTTTAGGTGCAATAATTGTCCCTGCTTGGTAGAGCAGTAAAACCATGGTGTGGCACCCCAAACCTCGCCACGTAATCATACAACATGTGACGTCATATGCATAAAATTTTTCTTTTCAACGACGTAATAATATAATGCATATACGACAAAATAGTGCAATCATCACACTAGCTACATTAGTGCAGCAGAAACAGTATAATAAATACACACATACAACTCAAATAAGACAATAAACTATACTGTCTCTATCTCCTATCAACTACAGAACTGTTTGACTAGACACATCTAGTCCTTCACCACTATCATGTCTCACGGCATAATCCTGTAACCTGTCCAACAGAAACAGCTCCCAAAGGGTGAGCATACACAACAATCATCATCATAATACATAACAGTTATATTAACCACAACATAAGATATAACTGAAATGATAACAGAAATACCCCCTTTGCCGTTTCTGGACAATCAGCCATCAATAACCTCAATAACATCACACTGCAACAATAACATCGACGATACGTCGCACCCCAACTCCGGCGACAGCAATATCGTCGAACGAACAACAACATCGAAAATACGTCACCACTACAAGAAAAATGATTTTCCGCAGCACGTCATCAACGGCGTGCATTAAAAGCACGCTGCGAATATTACTTTTAACGGCGTGCACTCATATGTGCGCTGTTGTTATTATTGCACTTGACAGTATCAACGGCGTGCTTAAAAAGCATGCTGCGGATATTACATATCCGCGGCGTGCTTTTAAGTAATATCCGCAGCGTGCGTTTATGTGTGTCGTTAAAAAATTATATAAACGACAGCGTGCATGTAAATGTGCGCCGTTAATCTTTAGCGACGGTTTTTTGAAAACCGACGCAATATTTAAATTAGCGACGGTTTCTTTTAAACCGTCGCTATATTAGCGACGGTTGTAGTAAAAACGCCGCTAACACTAGCGACGGTTAATTTTAACCGTCGCAAAATTCAAATTAGCGACGGTTATAATATAACCGTCTCTAATCGCGACGGTATAAGTGCGTCGCTAGTAGCGACAAATTAAGAACCGTCGCCATTAGCGACGGTTTAATATAAAACCGTTGCTAAGCGCGACGGTAAAACCACAACCGTCGCAAATTGTCTTTAAATATCACCAGTCGAACCATATCTTACCACACCACTTCATAACACTTAAAATTTTTCTCTCTCAAGCAATTTAAATTTCGATTTAAGGTACGTTTTTTTGTTTCAATTTTTTTTAAATCTCGATTTAAGGTATGTTTTTTTGTTTCAATTTTTTGTAAATTTTTAAGTGTTAGTTAAGATGAATATTGTTATTATAGTGTATGTTTTTTTAAGATTTATTAAATTATAAACATAATTTTTTTTATTATAATAACAAGATTAGTGACGGATTTTATTTTAATTCGGTCGCTAATTAGCGACGGGATTTTTGAATCACCGTCGCAATGTAGCGACAGACTTTTAAAATATCCCGTCGCTAAGTAGCGACGGAATTAAAATAAAATCTTAGCGACGGAATGTTAAAACCGTCGCTAATTAGCGACGGTTATGCTATACTATCAACAGCGTGCGTAGGCGCGTCGCGAATAATAGTTTGTATTAACGGCGTGCATAAGCACGTCACGGATAATCTTGAACTTTCAACAGCTTGCAACTTTGCAGCGTGCAATGTGCGCTGCGAAAAGCGAATTTGCGCGCTGCGAAAAGCCATTTTTGTTGTAGTGCACACCCCAACACCAGCGACAGCAATATCGTAGAACGAATAACATCAACGATACGTCGCACCCCAACTCCGACGACAGCAATATCGTTGAACGAACAACATCAACGTAACGTCTCCAAACAACGACAGCCAACAACATCAACAATAATAAACAACAGCAGATATAATATCAAATCACCCATATCCAGTGACTTACCATCGTTCAACACAATAGTAGTCATCAATACTAAACAATAACAATATATGCTCGTACGTCAACACGTACATGAGAATCGAGTATATATAAAATCCGACTATTTCTTTGATCCCGATGCTTGTGACGTATCTAAATAATTCATTAACAATTATCAGATAATTGTCACCATATCAACACAATCATAACAGCCTCAATATACAATATCAAATAGCCCAACAACAATTAATTCAACAAACTATAAAACTCGATTATAAATTCTTATCGTTCAACAATTTAATATTCTGGTTTATTTAATTCACAATACTACTATCAAATACACCCTAATTAATTAACTTCAAATAATAGGTTATTTTACAAATCCGTCAAATTACAAAAACTTTATATCAATATGTAGCCTATACTTCGTAGACTCCGAATATATAATCAGAATTAATAACAACTGACAAACAACTCTCCAATCTCAATGCAATGATTAAAATCCCTAATTATAATAAATTGGGAATAATTCAAAATAACACCACTATAATCTTCTCTACTTCGTTAAAATTATACACTATTCAACAATCTTCAATTTCAGTATGATTTAACAATTTATCGAATTTATTCTAGAAATCGATGAATTTCAAACATCACCAAAACAATAAAATTTATACCTCAAATCGAAAACCTCGTGTCAACGATCCCAAAACTGAAGTCGGTTCGTCGATTGGATAAATTGATGAGTCGCACGATCGAAAAGAAAATTGAATTGTTATTTTTTTTCTCTCCTAACTCATCTCTCTGTCGATTATCATCTTCTAAGTTAGGTGGAAATTCATATTTGAATGAATTCCACCGACTCAATGCAATTTTTTTTTTTTTAAATATTATATTATATTATAATAATAAAATAATATAATATAATATATAATATTTAACATTTTAACACCGGTATATCCCTTTGGACCAATCAAACGATCAAATTTTTCAAAACTCAAAACATGAAACTTCTATATCTTTGGGTTTTCTACATTATATCCAAATCTCAAATCATTTGGATTTCATATGACCAAGATATGTCATAATTCATTATTTAAAAATCATTAATTATTCAGTAATATCACATTACTAAATCAACTACTTGTGATATTTAATTTAGGCATTACACGTGGTGCTTGAGCTGTTGTGCGATTTAAAAGATTTGAGTTGCACCATTACCACTAGCTATAGCTTTTGGTAAAGCGGTAAGCACTCGGTCCTACAATTGGTATCAGAGCCAAGATCACGAGTTCGATTCCCATTGGTTGCAAGGAGTGCAATTACTGGGAGGGAGATTGTTGGGTGCAATAATTGTCCTTGCTTGGTAGAGCGGTCGAACCGTGGTGCTTGAGCTGCTGTGCGGTTTAAAAGATTTGAGTTGCACCATTACCACTAGCTATAGCTTTTGGTAAAGCGTTAAGCACTCGGTCTCACATACTTGAAAACTTTCATCTATTATCTTATTTTTTGTAATATTTTTTTCCAATTCAATCCATTTAGTCTTGCAATCAAATATGCCCCTTACTCGCTTCATGATTTTCAAGTATCCATGTCACATCCCGAACCTGGGAGCATGACATCGGCGTTGTTTTCAAATAAAATTCAAAAACAACAAGCATCATAGTATAGAATTTACCAAAAACCTGTATATTATTTCATGACGAAATTTTTTCTCACATTCCAAAATACAAAACATAATCAAATACATCAGCGGAAGCTAAAATTTATCATCATAGGGACAACAAACATCAAATAAGAGTAGCACTTCTAAATGTCTCCTTTTTAATCAGCCCAAGATTACGTATGCTCTTCCTCTTCGAGTTCCTTTTCATTCTTATATGAGGAAGGAAATAAGAGATTGAGTGTTTGGGGAAACACTCAGCATGTGGGGGCCAACCGTACACCAGAATATCGAAATATACATATAATATGAGTTCAAATATGAATTGTCGCAGAACATATCGCAACATGAATCAAGATATGAGACAGAGAACTCAAAACAAGGCATCAAAACATATCAAAATAAGGCATTGTTATTCATCTCTTTATTCATGGTTTACTGATCAGTCCCCTATAAGTTACTCCTCTGAGGGGTGAGGCCAAATGAACGGTTATTATAACCCATCGCATCAGGACCTTATCTTATCTTTTCATGTTTCAAAAATTTCCTTATCACTTTTAATTCGAATCATAACAGTGCATTTTCAAATTTCATGGAATAATATAGGAATCATGCGGAACGAACATATATGGAATCATAAGACATGAAACGAGTAGTGTACGATCGAGTTTGCAAAAACAGAAACATCATTATTTTAAAACACATATATAAGCCCACTTACCTCGATCCCAGCTTCATATAGTGGAATCTTCTATCATCAACTTCATGGCATAGCTTAAGAATTATATTTCATATCTTAAATATCCACAAGTATACAATGCCCAATATACCCACATAAAAGACGATTACTTTCAGTGTCCTTCAATCCTTATGCCACTACTTTAATTTAATAAAAAGAATGAGTAGATATTAGCATGGAAGGGAATAAACTGGTGGTGGCAAATTAACAAAATAAAATGAATTGGAATAGTACTTAGTAAATTTGGTGGTAATAAAATATAGGGTTTTTGACTTGTCTCTCCACCCTCTTTGTAAGAAAAATGAAAATGGGTTGGGAGGATTTATATAATACACAAAAGTGACATGAAAGGTTGACAATTTAATTAGAAAAAATTATTGTCACATTGAAAGGAATTTATGAAAATGAGTTACAACTTTTAAATAATAATAATTTCACATTAATATTGAAATTAAGATAAATCATTAATTGAAAATTAAAATAGTGAATTAACTCAAAAATAGTATGTTTTCTTTGAAGGTAAAATTAATTATAAAAAATAAATCCTTTCTCTATGTACCATGAGTGAAACAAAATTCAGCCTAAAAATGAAAATAGAACCCTAATTTTTGTTTCACTATTAGATAAAAAATATTTTTAAATATATTTTGTTTATTATATCGCAAACTTGGTCATGAATATCACAATCCGACTTAAATTATGACGATCTTTGTATCAATCATCAGCCAACTGACCAATTTTATTCATGTTACTTTGCGTCTTGAACAACTTGCAAGAATTAACAAAATATTTTGCATAAAGAAATCGAATATACCAGTCATTTCCTGACAATTTTCTATCTATTTAGTAGTGAGCTCTTATAGGGTAATACAACAAATTTTCCACCCATACTATCTTTAGGAAACATAATTGCATGATCTATTTTTGGACCTCTTTCGATTTTTAAAGGGCTTTTAGCATGCTTTAAAATACATGTAGTTGTTAGCTAATTTATCAATTTCATCCCGTGAGGAAGAATCACGCGTAAGTTTGCTAGATTTGATCTATTCATAACTTAGGTCGTTTTGACATTTAAAAAAAGTTCAAATCAAAATCAACGGAGATTATATTTGGAGGGTAGGAAATCCAAATACATATCATCAAATCAAGTAAAAAGAAACACATAGATAGATAGATGGATATATGAAATGAAATTGAAAGACACATCCCATATTTATTATGCTTGTAACTCGTGACAACATAGATATATAGGCCATGAAACTAGTTACAAGTGATGAGTTTAGGAAAGGAAGCTTGTTGCGCCACCGGCAGAGTGCCGCCCACGAGTCGATGATGGAGGTGTTGGTCTTGCGTTCACTTCATTATTTCCAAACACAAGAGCGGCAGCGCCTCCATTATCTTTTGTGGGAATATGAGTAGTAGTAGTAGTAGGATTTCTAGCAGCAAGGCTGCTGACAAGTGAGTCAGTGCGCGGCTTACCGCTGAATTTTTGTGATGGAGGAGTAGGAGGATTACTAGCCATTTTTATTTTGATAGACGGACGGATCAATGTGCCCTTTTTATAAATTGCCAAGCTCACTGTAATACAAAGAATTAATGTACAGCTCACTCAACTTTCATGATGCGCATAGATTCCCATTCCTAGTCCTTTGCTTCACTTCCTTCCTCGTCCTTTTCCGTATCATCTTTTTTTAAAAAAATTTAGTTTTTCTCGTAACAAAAAGCGGGTTATTCCTATAAAATTTAATTTTGTTTTTCCTTATTTGATCGTTAATATTACTAGTAACTAGCACACACATTAACTGTATTATGATACATCATATTATGTGTTGTTTCAATAATAATAATAAAAAATCATAAACAATTACGAAATTACTTCATTCCATATTTTTTTTTTGTAAAAAAGTAGTTTAACAATCAATATAATATATTCATTGTCTTATACGAATAACTACTAAATTTCCTACTATCCATAAATGTTCAAAGCATAAATTTCAAACTAAACTATGTACAAAAAAATGTTAAACCTAAGCAGCAAGTCATCGAACTATTCAACTATTAAATGCAAAGACATTGCACAAATCTGTCAAAATAAATAGATCAGGGTTGAACCCGCTGAAAATATATAGTTTATATTTTTTAAATAAAAAATTTGAAAATTAACAAATCATTAAATTTATATTCCATATTTATATTAATAATATTCAAGACAAAAAAATTATATCACAAGTTAAAATATATCGACTTGTATTCAATTGATAACCAAAAAAATTGTAATAATATATTTTCATATGGAACGTATAATAATAAAATAAAATAATTTCTATCCAAAATTTTTATAAATTAAAATTATTGATAAGATATTATTTAGTTTTAAAATATACAATTAGATCATTAATAATATATATATATATATAATTTATATTTTTAATATATAGGCATATTTTGGTGGGGAGGGTTTGACCAAATTCAGGACCCGTCCCGGACCCGCTTGTAGACCCGTTAGATCATGTATAAACCCGCCCCAATGGGGCGGGATTAGCATGGACCCGACCCGAACCATTGACATCCATTCGCCGGAGTAAGCTGCAGCGAGCTCACCAACTTGTTTTTCCATCATCTTGCGACTTTCCCAACGCTGAACTGAAGGAGAACAGCTCAAGAATCCAGCTCTGTTTCACATGAGTTCTTCCGACGGCTCCAGCGAGTTTTTGGCATCGTTTTTGGTCGATTTTTGGTCTTTTAGTGAGGTTTAAGAGCTTAGAATATTGATATATGTATTTTCCTATTTTCCAGCCGTTTCATGCTTCGATTTGGAACCTCCGACGAGTTCCTGATGAGTTCCATCATCTGCACCGCCGCGAGACCTTCGGCTACCGCTGTTGTCCATCTCCTAGCTCCGATCCTTGGTAAATTATTAGCTCGATTCCATTTGCCTTGCATGGTAGCAAGCTGCCCGGGTTTTGATTTTTATCTGATATAATTTAAATTGTTTTCGTTGATTTTAGTGTGTTATATTGACATATATATTGGGTTTATGTTGTAGGTTGGATCGTTGGAAAGCTTCGAGGTATAATTCGACGAATTATAAATTAAAATCAGATTGGTTTGTGCAATTATTTTGTGTTTCAATGTTAGCATGTAGATTTTCTAAGTTTTGGAACTGATTTTAGCGATAATTAGTTGAATAAAATTGCTTTGTCAGAAAGTTTGAAATTTAAACGAATTGTTGAATATTTTTAGGAATTATAGTCATATATGAGATTTAAATTGTGAAATGAAGAATTATTTGAATAATATACGATTTAGTAAAAGATTTAGAATAATATGACAAAATTTTAGCAATTAAATCTTTAAGTTGAATATTTAGTGAATTTATTCAACTTTAGTAATATTTGAAAATAACTGAATTATTTTAGTTTTGTTGGTGAATTGTGGAATTATTCGGCATGTTAAATCATTTTAGGCCAAGGATTTGGAAGGGAGTTGAGCTTGTTGTGGGTCAAAGGAAGTTTACGTATGTTACAACTCGGTTATAGTTGTTAATTTGATTATGTGGAGTTGTATGAGTTGTTAAATGTCTTGTTAATTTTATGTTCAATTGTTTGACATATGCTATGGTAATTTAGTATATGACGTGATATTATGACATTCATGTTGAGCTCTATCATTTTTGTAACATATTCCTCTTGTTATATTGTATTTCTAACAAATGCGGTTATTTCCTAATTAGCTGACGGTTTTCTAGTCGAGTTATCCTTTATAGCAAAATTATGATCGTCTATTTCTTGATGCATTTTCTGTGTAATATTTACTGAAAATATTGACATTATATGTTGTTCATTATTGTGTCTTCATGTTGTATCATTATCAGTAGTATAGAGGCCGAGTCGCAAGTGTTTATTAGACACAACATGACATACCTCGTACACTTGGCAAGGTGATTTAGCTGCATAATGATGTAGCTCTCCTGTGTGTTATTGCTCGAGTATTAGTCCCATTGTTATTGTACCTTTTATTGGCTCATATTCTCCTATTGTTATTGGGCCCTGTTCCGTGCATTGTATAATTCATTTTATATATGTTTATGCAATATTTATCTTTATTGTTGTTATCATTGGACTATTTCATATCAAAATTCTAACTTCGATATTTTATACTTGAGGCTATTGTTGTTGCTGTAGGCTTCCATGCTAGGTCACCCGAGTAGTTTTGCAGTACCAGGAGAAAGTTCTACATGTGGAGCTCGTGACTGAGATAGGATTTCTCGGTAATCATAGTTGAAGTCTCCCAGTTAATCCACTTTTATTATTTGGAGTCTGGTCCAGTTTATGTCAGAGTCTATTGACCAGAGAGATGCCCCGTCTATTTGTATCGTTAATTGTTGTTGTTATAGTGAGTTTAGATTTGGTTTTGTTGTTGTGAGCTTTACCGACTTTATTTTGAACTACTGCTTGCGAATTGTTGATTTGTGTCTAGTCGACACTTGTGTTGATTGTTTATTAATACAGCAACGTAGTCCTTGACTCATTTTTTTTACAGGTATTTTTAATTTTTGGTGTGTCCTATTTGCGGGGAGGTCATGTCGAAATTTTTGCAGGTCTTAAAGTCCATTTCTAAGTATTTTAAATCATTTTTCCGCTGCATATTTAAATTTAATCTATATTGTTTTATAATTAATTGTAATTATAATAATTGTACCTCACATAAATGATATAAATAAAATTATAAAACTCAATGATAAAAGAATAAAAAAACTCATTGGTCCATGAAATTTTAGCTAAATAGCATATTGATGCCTTTTGAAAGAGTAAAAAATATTTGAGTACATAAATAATTGATAAATTAGTAAACTGATACATAAACTATTGTATATGACTCAAGTGTTACATGATTTAACTAAAAATTTGATTTTACTCCTAACCTAAATTATTTTATAAGCTCAATTATATTTATAATTACGTATACTATGTTATTTTCAGGATTATATTATTGATTCAATTTTTTTTAAATATTATATTTACTTAAAACAATTATTAGGATAAAAAAGTATCATATTCTTTATATGAAACTAGATTTATTAATTAATACAAATACATTGAATAGATAAATTATATAATGAAATATAATGTATTATGTTTCCAATATATGATGCAAATATATTGAATAAATAAAATATTTATAATATAATTATATTATATCAAATTAGTCGAAAATTAAAAGTTAGTGAAGCTTTAAAAATTTAGTCGACAAAACTCATAATTGAACTAGTTAGTAAATCAAAAAATTATTTACCCAAATCAATAATATGCTGATGTCTAAAAAAATAACAGTTGAATGAAAAGGGAATCTAGAATTCCCATCTCATTAGTTTTGCTTTATTTATTTAGAATAGATCTCTTGTGAAATGGTCTCACGAATCTTTATATGTGAAACGGGTAAACCCTATCGATATTCACAATAAAAAGTAATACTCTTGTGACACCCTAAAACCAAGGTGCATAAATGCATTTTTATTAGTATAAATTTTACTATTTTCATTTTTAAAATTTTAACACATTATTTGTCGGTACAAATTTTAGTTGTCCAAAATATCTAGAAATACATTAAAATACATCACAATACACTTAAAAATTCATCAAGCACTATGAGGTTCCCATTCCAAAATCAAATACCAAAAAAAATAATAATAAAATATTATAATTGACCTCAACATATATGTTAAGTAATTAAGTACAATGAATATTAAATTTAATATAAGATAATTTATAATTATGTTCAATACATAAGTACAGGAATATAATAATATTAAGTTTGGATAAACATGATATTTTTTCCATTTAATAAAAAAATAATAATAATAATAAAAATTGATATGGATAAACATGATGCACGGCTATATATATAGAGCTGAACTTCTCCTTTTCAATTCCCAAAACCAACCGAGAGAAAGAGCCGAGAAGAAGGAAAGAAAGGAAGGAAGGAAGGAAGAAAAAAATGGGAAGGGAAAAAGAGAAGAAAAATAAAAGAAAAATTTATAAACCTTTCCGAAAAATTCCGATAAATCACTAACTATTCACCTCATATCCAAAAAAATATAGCACTGGAGGTGATGAAAAAAGATTGATCAAAGAACCAGAAAATCAAAAAAAGTTATTCCGAGAAACGGTGACGGAATCCCGTATTCAAGCTAGGTACTTTTCGCTCATTTTTCTTATAGCTACACACCAAACTAGAGGTCGGCTTGAACATAAAAGTTGTACCTCTTGTTGCATAGATGAAGTACATACCGGCCGCCGTCCCAAAATATTGCCGGAACTAACATTTTCTAAATGTCGGAGTACCTTAGTTATCCATACAACGATATTTAAATCTGGTATTGATCGGGTAGGAATTTGAAAAAACTTTCAACATAAGAATTAAAGATCTTGCAAAGTTACATAACTGGAAAAAAATCGGCCGCGCGTGGCTGCCGGAAGGCCAGTCACGCGTCGGACCTGTCGGCACGTGTACTGCACGCGCCGCCGTATCGCCGGTTTTCCGGTGGCCGAACCTTCCTGGTGATATTTCCGAATTTTTGGCCAACTTTCGTAATGTTTGGAGATGCTTTCTAATTAATATGAATTTTGCAACCTTAAGTAAAATCAATCGGTTTAAATTTTGAACAAAAAAAATAATCTGGAAATGATCAGCTAGTTACTTAAAAACTCTAACATATAAATATCATTCATAATATATTTTTAGGACTTGCTCCAGCAACTCGGATTATTAATCAAGCCTAAACTGTAAGTTATCATGTGAGGAAATTACTATTCATTTTTCTATTAAAACCTTTGGCATTTGGCCTGGAAATTTCAATAGTATTTATTTAATGTTCAAATATCCTCCACAGTTCATTTCAATTACTGATACATTTTCGTTCATATTTATGAATGGATTGATATATCGTTAATGAATGGAGTCATGGACAACGGATTTCGATCCGGAAATTGTGTCCGCTGGACAACGTGGCTTCGGCCCGAAAAATGAGTCCAATGAACAACAGGTCAAAAGTCCCGGATATATGGTTCATCTGAACAACGCGCACCGAATATTTCGGTCCGTAGAATGGTTCACCTGGCTCGTAAAAAGTGCTCAATTAGAGCCACCAATGTTAATTTATGAAAGTTTCATTTATCTATTATTCCATTGCACATCATTCATAACATCTAAATTGTTATGCCTATTACTTCATGCATAAAATTTCTTTAAAAGCTATATACTAATTTAAACTCACTAAGTCTTTAAAGACTTAACCCTCTGTTTCTTTTCGTCTATTGTAATTTCCAGACACAGGAACCCCAGAATTGGAACAGGAGAAAAATAACTGAAGCTGAAATAAGAGCATTTGAAAGTTGGGATGATCTGTTTATAAATAAATGTTAAACTTCCAATGTAAAATAATTGTACATATTTGAAATAAGAATGTAAATATTTGTATATAATCTTTTAATGATAGTAGAAAATATTTAAATTTTTATCTACAATATCTTTTTAATAATAATAATAGAAAAATTAAAGATAGCAGTTCAATAAAGAAAGATTGAAAAAAAATGTGGCACTTAGTAAGGGAATAATTATGAATTCCTAAACCGGACGCCACACTTTTAGTATAAAAAGNTAGAGTCTAGAGACAGGAGCCTAAGGTTTATTATAATGTCATACGTTAATCTTTATGTTTTCCTCATAATTGAAATGTCTCTTTTCAGGATGACAGAGTCTAGTGGGACATCAAAGAAAAAACAAACTATAATCATCCACCAAATGGAAGAAGAAATAGCAAAATTAAGCAAAGAAAACTCGGACTTGAAATGTCTAGTGAATACGTATCGGGAGCATTTTGAAACCTTTGGAACAACTGAAACTTTTCATGGATTTATTGAAGAACGGATGAGGGCTGATAATCTAGCATATCAGGGAGAATTGGGTCATGTACTGTATGAAAGAGACCGCACTCTTATATACTTACTAGACATGCATGAATTCTATGACCGAGGTTTGATTAGTTTCTTAAAAGGAGTATCACACCCTTCGATACATATTGACCACTTAATCATACATGGACGTGAACTGGTTTATCAATCTATCCACGGAATGGAACCTGATGTTATCGGTCCATCTTACACAAATCAACCTAATCAGACCACAGCTCCTCCCATCACTAGCACATTTGAAACCGGAGGTAGTAGCTTGACTAACAATATCCCACCGTATGTACCAGCCCCTTTTGTAGAATATCCTAGAGTCATGAACAAAGCAATAGACCAAAACCCCTTTATGGTAAATGATTATCTGTTGCAGTCACCGGAAGTTGAATTTCTTCTTGACCCCATGTGGGAAAACTTTGTATTTGGAGTAGATGAACTTGTTCCAATGACTATCCTACCTGAAAGTGAAAATGAAAATGAGCTTAGTTATGAACCGGACCCTATTGAACCACATACATCACTGCCAAATACGGATCAAAATGTTACCATGGGAACCACATGCATAAATGAAGGCTCGAGCCACACAACTTTTATATATCTCTCAGACGACGAATGAAGACAATGACTATTTTGCACTAGTATATAATTAGTATTAATAATCATCATCTTTTGTAGGTATGATGATTATCAAGGTCATCATTTTTTGTAGGCATGATGACTCAGTTTGCTTGTTCTGTTTGTATTATGCTGCTTGGGTATTGTAAATATTTGAAACATGTCCTGTTTATAAATAAAACTGACTGTTTACCCTCTGACATAAATATGTACATTTATGATAGAAATATAGTGCAAGATATGTTCATATTTTATATTTATGTGTTTAGAATGACGTCTTCACAAAATAATACTCAAGCCAGAATCGGACAAGACATTCTCCCTCAAGATGACCACAACTCGGCAACTGGTGGAAATTCCAGAAACGCTCAACACAATCCCTCCCAAGAACAAAACATACAAAATATGTTTGAAATAATGCATCAATTTGTGCAGTTTTGTCAGCAAAATCCACCACGACCTCATGATAAAGTTCAAGAACATCACATTGAGGCAAATGATTGAGCTCTTGAGAGATTTTTGAGATTCAAATCGCCAAAGTTTGAAGGAAAACCAGATGCTTGTCAAGCAGAATCTTGGCTAAGCAGAATCAACAAAATATTCTCTATTCTTAATTATTCTGAAGACTAAAAGGTGAATTTTTCCACTTACTTATTTGAAGAAGCAGCTCATAACTGGTGGCGTACGGTGGAACATAAGTGGACAAAAAATCACACCCCAAAGACGTGGGACAATTTTCTGCAAGAATTCGAAGGTAAATATATAACTCAAGTTATATTAAATACCCGAGAACGTGAATTTATGGATTTAGTCCAAGGTGACATGACCGTAGCTCAATATGAGGCAGAATTCCACCGTCTTATACATTATGCACCACACTACATGGAAGATGAGATAAGAAAAAAGAAAAAATTTGTTCACGGATTAAATCTAGATATTCGTTGGACAACATTGTCCACAGAAGTTGCCAGTTATGTTACTGCTGTTAATCAAGCTCTACGAGTGGAAGAAGATATCAAGGCACTTCTTAAAAAATAGGAAGAAGAAAAGAAAATCAGGAAGCCCAACCTTCTTTAGGATAATAACCGGAAGAGAAAATTTGAAAAGAAAACACAACCAGTCAGGCAAGGAGAAGCTGTCAAATGAAATGTTCCAAGAAACAACAATAAAAAGTGTGTATATTGTGGATTACCAAATCATGAAGAAGAAAAGTGCTGGAGAAAAGGTGGGAAATGTCTTATTTGCGGAAGTGAGCATCACCGTATTCAAGATTGTCCAAAAAGGACGCAGAAGACTCAACCCACAACAAAGCCAAAGATACCTGCTCGAGCCTATGCCCTCTGAGGAAACAAAGAAGAGGAAGTTGACCCCACTGCAGTCGTAGAAGGTACTGTTACCATATTATCCAGTTCTGCAAAAACTTTATTTAATCCAGGAGCTACTCATTCTTTTATCTCAAAAGTTTTTGTACGTAAATTACCACTGTTATCGGAGCAGTTACCATATAGCTTCGAAATTAGCTCACCTTTAGGGACAACGATGATTACTGACATCATTTACAAAAACTGTCCCTTAAACTTCCAAGAAAAATAATATCTAGCAGATTTGATTGAATTACCTATCAAGAACTATGATATTATTCTTGGAATGGACTGGTTATTTAGACACCAAGCCCAGCTCAATTGCTACACAAAAGAAGTTTATCTTCAAACTTCTCATCCAATCATTTCCAAAGCTAACCATACCATGGAAATAGTATAAACAGCAGAAGTTAGGGCTATACTAAAAGACGACGGACAAGGATTTCTAGCTTATTTGATAAATAAGCCAAAAGATCAATTCAAGATCTCAGAAATCTCAGTTGTACAAGAATTTTCAGAAGTGTTTCCTGAAGAGATCAATACTTTACCTCCTCAGAGAGATGTAGAATTTTCCATTGATCTAATACCTGGAGCACAACCCAGATCTAAAACTCCATACCAAATGGCACCTTCAGAGTTAAAAGAATTAAAACTTCAATTACAAGAGCTCATGGACAAGAAATATGTCCGGCCTAGTACATCTCCATGGGGTACTCCTGTATTATTATTCAAAAAGAAAGATGGAACTCTAAGGATGTGCATTGATTATCGAGAACTTAACAATGTTACCATCAAAAACAAATATCCTCTACCGCATATCGAAGAATTGTTTGATGTCTTACAAGGATCTCAAGTATATTAAAACTAGATTTGCGACAAGGATATTACCAATTGAGAATTAAGGAGGATGACATCTCCAAAACGGATTTTAGTACCCGTTATGGACACTATGAGTTTGTGGTAATGCCATTCGGATTAACCAACGCTCCTGCAGCATTCATGGATATGATGCATCGAATATTTCAACCATTCTTGGACAAATTCGTTGTCATATTTATAGATGACATTTTGATATTTTCAAGAAGTCATGAGGAACATGCTCAACATCTACGATTGATTCTCAAAACTTTGAAAGAACATCAATTGTATGTCAAATTCAGTAAGTGTGAATTTTGGCTAGAAAAAGTGTCATTTCTTGGCCACTTTATCTCTAAGAAAGGACTTGAAGTAGATCCTGCAAAAATAGAAGCCATATCTCGATGGAAACAACCAATCAACATCACTGAAATTAGAAGTTTTCTTGGATTAGCAGGATATTACCGAAGATTCATTAAAGATTTTGTGAAAATTGTTGTTCCCTTGACACAGCTAACTCGCAAAGACAACCCTTTCTTGTGGAATGATGAATGTGAGAAAAGTTTTTTCAAATTAAAAGAAATGCTTACTAGTGCACCTATATTAGCTTTACCAGAAGAGACAGAAGGATTTGTGGTTTACACATATGCCTCAAAAGAAGGCTTTGGATGTGTGTTAATGCAAAACGATAAAGTTATTGCATACGCATCTAGAAAATTAAAGAATCACGAGTTAAATTATCCCACTCATGATCTGGAATTAGGAGCAATAGTGTTTGCATTAGCAAAATGGAGACACTACTTGTACGGTTCCACTTTTGATATTTATACAGACCACAAAAGCTTGAAGTATTTATTTACTCAAAAACAGTTGAACACGAGGCAAAGAAGATGGATTGAATTTTTGGAAGATTACGATTGTTCCATTCTTTATCAATCAGGTAAAGCTAATGTAGTGGCTGATGATTTAAGTAGAAAGATTATCATGGCTTGTTTGGAAATGAAAGAAAAAAAAAGAATGGGTACACATCCATTCACGTGGACACTTGGCCGGATTGAGAATCGAACCTGAATTTCATACCAAGATTAAGCAAAATCAAGAATTGGACCAAGAAGTTTCAAAACTTCTTACTGATACCAATTTCGTCACCAATTCACAAGGAATACTATTATATCATGACCGTATTTGTGTGCTTAGCTCAATGAAAAAAGAAATAATGGAAAAATCACATCAGTCTCATATCAGCATTCATCCAGGAGGATCTAAGATGTACCAAGAGATTAAAAAACACTTCTGGTGGAAAGGAATGAAACGAGATATTGCAGATTTTATTTCACAATGCCTATCTTGCCAAATGATTAAGGCTGAACATCAAAGACCAGCAGGTCTTTTGCAACCACTTCCTATACCAGAATTGAAATGGGATCAAATAACTATGGACTTTGTGACCGGATTACCCCAGCTCCCAGGAGGTTTTAATAGCATATGGGTAATCGTTGATCGCTTGACCAAGTCAGCACATTTCATACCCATAAGTCACAAATATGGGGTGGAAAAACTGGCTGAACTCTATCAGAAGGAAATTATACGGTTACATGGTATCCCCACTACCATAGTATCTGATAGAGATCCGAAGTTTACGTCACGATTATGGAAAAAAATTCAGGAATGCCTTGGTACCAAATTAAATTTTAGCACAGCAGCACATCCGCAAACTGATGGTCAGTCTTAACGAACCATTCAAATATTGGAAGACATGCTTCGCGCATGTGTGCTGGATTTTGGGGCAAACTGGGGAAAACATTTGCCTCTAGTTGAATTTTCATACAACAATAGTTATCAATCCTTAATAAAAATGGTGTCATATGAAGCATTATATGGAAGAAAATGTCGCTCTCCTCTTAGCTGGGATATGGATGAATGAAGAAGCACAAAGAATGGACAAGAACGAACAATCAGGCCTGACATTATACAAGAAGATATCGACAAAATACAACTTATCAGGCAACGAATACAAACAGCTCAAAGTCGACAAAAGAGTTATGCAGATAAAAGGCGAAAAGATTTGAAATTTGAAGTCGGAGATTACGTATTACTAAAAGTATCACCAAGAAAAGGAATCAAGCGTACTGGAAAGAAGGGAAAGTTGCATCCTCGATTTGTTGGACCTTTTGAAGTAATAGAACGAATAGGCACTGTGACTTATCGTCTATCTTTACCCGAAAATATCTCTGGTATACATAACGTATTCCACATATCAGAATTAAGAAAATGCAAAGTAGACTCAGCCCAATTGATTGACCACCAACAGATAGATCTGGAAGAAAATCTAACATATGAAGAACAACCAGTGGAGATTTTGGACCAAAGAAAAAAGGAACTTTGTGGTCGACCAATTCAGTTGATAAAAGTCTTATGGAAAAACCACAACATTGAGGAAGCAAAATGGGAAACAGAGAAAGATACGAGATATCAATATCCTCATTTATTTCAATAACTCTTAAATTTGGGGACCATATTTTTAAAAAGAGGGGATATTGTGACACCCTAAAAACCAAGGTGCATAAATGCATTTTTATTAGTATAAATTTTACTATTTTCATTTTTAAAATTTTAACACATTATTTGTCGGTACAAATTTTAGTTGTCCAAAATATCTAGAAATACATTAAAATACATCACAATACACTTAAAAATTCTTCAATCACTATGAGGTTCCCATTCCAAAATCAAATACCAAAAAAATATATGTATAATAAAATATTATACTTGAGCTCAACATATATGTTAAGTAATTAAGTACAATAAATATTAAATTCAATATAAGATAATTTATAATTAGGTTCAATACATAAGTACAAGAATATAATAATATTAAGTTTGGATAAACATGATAATTTTTTCATTTAATAAAAAAAAATTAATAATAATAATAATAATAATAATTGATATGGATAAACATGATGCACGGCTATATACATAGAGCTGAACTTCTTCTTTTCAATTCCCAAAACCAACCGAGAGAAAGAGCCGAGAAGAAGGAAAGAAAGGAAGGAAGGAAGGAAGGAAGAAAAAAAAGGGAAGGGAAAAAGAGAAGAAAAATCTATACCCCTTTCCGAAAAATTTCGATAAATCATCAACTATTCACCTCATATCCAAAAACAATATAGCACTGGAGGTGATGAAAAAAGATTGATCAAAGAACAAGAAAATCAAAAAAAGTTATTCTGAGAAACGGTGACGGAATCCCGTATTCAAGTTAGGTACTTTTCGCTCATTTTTCTTATAGCTACACACCAAACTAGAGGTCGGCTTGAACATAAAAGTTGTACCTCTTGTTGCATAGATGAAGTACATACCGGCCGTCATCCCAAAATATTGTCGGAACATACATTTTTGAAATGCCGGAGTACCTTAGTTATCCATACAACAATATTTAAATCTGGTATTGATCGGGTAGGAATTTGAAAAAACTTTCAACATAAGAATTAAAGATCTTGCAAAGTTACATAACCTGGAAGAAAATCGGCCGCGCATGGCCTCCGGAAGGCCAGTCACGCGCAGTACACGCGCCGCCGTATCGTCGATTTTCCGGCGGCCGAACCTTCCTTGTGATATTTCCGAATTTTTGGCCAACTTTCGTAATGTTTGGAGATGTTTTCTAATTAATATGAATTTTGCAATCTTAAGTAAAATCAACCGGATTAAATTTTGAACAAAAAAAATAATCTGGAAATGATCAGCTAGTTACTTAAAAACTCGAACATATAACTATCATTCATAATATATTTTTAGGACTTGCTCCAGCAACTCGGATTATTAATCAAGCCTAAACTGTAAGTTATCAGGTGAGGAAATTACTATTCATTCTTCTATTAAAACCTTTAGCATTTGGCTTGGAATTTTCAATAGTATTTATTTAATGTTCAAATATCCTCCACAGTTCATTTCAATTACTGATATATTTTCTTGCATATTTATGAATGGATTGATATATCGTTAATGAATGGAGGAGTCATGGACAACGGATTTCGGTCCGGAAATTGTGTCCACTGGACAACGTGACTTCGGCTCGGAAAATGAGTCTAATGAACAACGGGTCAAAAGTCCCGGGTATATGGTTCATCTGAACAACGCGCACCGAATATTTCGGTCCGGAGAATGGTTCACCTTGCTCGTAAAAAGTGCTCAATTAGAGCCACCAATGTTAATTTATGAAAGTTTCATTTATCTATTATTCCATTGCACATCATTCATAACATCTAAATTGTTATGCCTATTACTTCATGCATAAAATTTCTTTAAAAGCTATATACTAATTTAAACTCACTAAGTCCTTAAACACTTAACCCTCTGTTTCTTTTCGTCTATTGTAATTTTCAGACACAGGAACCCCAGAATGGAAACAGGTGGAAAATAACAGAAACTGAAATAAGAGCATTTGAAAGTTGGGATGATCTGTTTATAAATAAATGTTAAACTTCCGCTGTAAAATAATTGTACATATTTGAAATAAGAATGTAAATATTTGTATATAATCTTTTAATGATAGTAGAAAATATTTAAATTTTTATCTACAATATCTTTTTAATAATAATAATAGAAAAATTAAAGATAGCAGTTCAATAAAGAAAGATTGAAAAAAAAATATGTGGCACTTAGTAAGGGAATAATTATGAATTCCTAAACCGGACGCCACACTTTTAGTATAAAAAGTAATATTTTTCATAGATGACTCAAATAAGAGATCCGTCTCACAAAAAAGTTTTTGCCATTTATTTATTGTTTTGTTAAGTGGGAGTAAGCATATAAAGTTTGGAGAGCTAATAGCATTCACCCTTTTGAGAATTTCTTATATAGCACAAAACCTTATATAAAAACATATTAATTAGTTATTAAAATTTTCACCTTTCAAAAAATAAGATGAAAAATTATCATGTTGAAAATTGAAAGTTACACAAGTTTGAAATATAATTGGCCATGCTTTTTAAACTTTTTATTATCTCAAATGGCAGAAATACCATCAAATCCTTGAATATACAATTTTTTTTAATGAGTTTTTCTTTGTCCAATGATTTAACATTAGACGTTTTAAATTTTATAAAATGGTGAAATATCGCTATTTGAAATAATGAATTCATAAACTTACTATATTAAAAAATATGTTGTTTTCATTATTTTGTAAAATTTAAAATAAGTAATAAAAATATTTAATAATATAATTGGTAATACTAAATATGTTAGGATCGAAATTAGTTTAGAGGGAATGGTGAATAAACACTTTAAAAATATTTGCTTCTAAAAGAATTACAATTGGTCATTCTTAATATGTTCAAAAATGAATCGAGAATCGAGAAATTATATTGAGTTTGGTTCTAAACCGAACGAAAAAAACTCAACATAACCCTCTAAAAATCGATTAAATATTTTTTAAATTATTTGAAAAGAATGCAAGTTTGAAATAATAAAAACAGTTTGTATTAGAATCAAGCACTTATCATTAGGCCAAAATTTATATCTGTTAGCCAAGATGCAACTTTATTTCTTTATACTCATGGTAGCGCAAAGTACACCTACTTGAATGATAATAGGTCGTGTTGTTAGGCCCTTGAGTCCGGATGGGTACGTGTCTATCTGTTGTTGTCTTATATCTCTTAGAGAGCAGTCTTATCATTTTTCTACCATCGGTTCTGTCCTTAGCAGATACATTATTACCCATTAAGATTTGACGTCACTCTTTTACGGTCCACCTAGTCAATCAGATCAAGTAACGCAACGTCAGCAGCTTGATGTACGAGAACTTCCCATGAGATCATTCATCTCAGTACTACTCTCACGTATAAACATTAAACCCAAGATTCCTCCCACAAGAAATTTAGAAATATGCTTCTTTAAATATTTGAACTTGTGATCTAACTTTAATACCAATTTTTAGAATCAAATGCTTACTACGAGGCTAAAAGCTATGACTATTAGCCAATGTGAAACTTTACTTATACTTGTGACAGTGCAGAGTGCACCTACTTTGATTCTAATGGGTTGGGTTGTTAGGGTCGTGAGTCGGATGAGGTGCGTGTCTATTTGTTGGTGATGTCTCATATTTTTTAGAGATCAGTCTTATCATTTCTTTACCATCGAACATGTCCCCAACAGAGATATTATTACCCGTTAAGATCAAAATTCACTCTTTTGTGGCTCACCTAGCAAACTAGATTAAGCGACGGAACGTTTGCAGCTTGACGTGCAAGAACTTTAGTTGAAATACTTTGGTTGAAGTATTTCAACCCAACCCAACACTATACACGCTTTCAACCCAACACTTTGGTTGAAGTATTTTTTCAAACACTTAAAATGCTTCAATTATGCCTATCATAACAACAATAAGTAATAGTGATAAAGTACATAAACCGCGACTTTTTTATGGATGTTCGAAGATTAACAACTCATATGTCACCCCTTATTCCATTACCAGAAGGTATCCACAATGAGACTTTGACTTAGAACTACAACGCTCCAAACCCTATCGCGATGAACACCCCCAATGGGAACTACTAGTGCATTTTCGATTGTAGCCTACAACCTCACAATCTGCATAAATGTTTAACATCTCTTATGTCATGAATAAAAACACAATATTTAACATATTTGTGTACAGGCTAACACTCATCTATTTTTTGAAGTTCTACTCTCATGTATATGTGTGAATGATTATATGTGTGAGGATTTAATCCATTACAATACAATTTTCTCAATTGTAACCTCAAACAAATGGATTACTATCAATCAGGTGATATATCGTTTAAGACTCCCCTATATACTTCAACCATTCAATAAATGCTTATATGTAATATTTTTTGGGTTGAGTTGTTTTTTCTCCTTCTCTCCATTTTATTCTCATCAGATTTTATCTTCAAAGTGTTGTATTTATGATCTACAAGAATGATATGAACATTAGAAATAGAAGTATGACTACTTGAAAAGGTTCTATATGATTTCTGATATCGAAAAAGTCATATTCGCATTGATGGATATTTTCTAAGATCGAGATGATTTTTCTGTTGATGGGTTGAATTGACTGTGCTGGTTGTTGAGCTTGGTCTATTGGTTTGATCAGCTTGGTCTAAGTCGAGTTGATCTCTTCTTTTGAATACAACTCTTAATTTGTCTTCTGGACAAATAGATGAACATAAATATTGTAGTTGTTCTCTTAGATTTTCATTAGAATCAAGAATCACTCAATTTCAAATTTGTATGAGAGAGATATATTTGAAGTACTATATTGTATGCCATCGCAGTTTTTCACCAACTTAAGATATGATTTGGGCCTTTACTTTGGAAGGTGATTTTTTTATCATTGTTTTAGCTATGTAAGACATGCTTAATCGTTCCATTTTGATAATTGATCTCATCCCTAATTTTCATCTCTAATAATGATAATTTCGATGCATAAAAAAATAGTACAACCCACCGGGTTGGACCCGTCGACTAGTTGGGTTAGACCCGTCGCATTTACAGGCCGTAGGGTGATTTCGGTCGTTGTTCCGAGTCAAACCCGTTGACCATAGACTAGTCTAACCCAAGGTGACGAACTTATGTCGTATTTGGTTTGACTAATTTAATTTCAATGAAGGGGTTTTATTTGAAAATATATTTTAAAATTGGTTTCAAATTACACATATCTCACATGGATTTCAAATCCAGGAGCATGACCAGAAATATTTTATGTTAAAAGGTCACCGAATCAATGGATCTATCCCCAATATTATGTTATTTTTAAAATATTTTAATTTATACATCTTTTAAACTTGCGCGTGTGACTATGTTTTTTTTTATATATAGCTATATACCAATCTCATTATTAATAATACAAAAAATAAATTTTATTTTATTGATATCCTAAATTTTTTTGTATTGATTTTCTCTAAATTTTAAATAAAAATATTAGATTATATTTTAATGATTAAATTTGGTATTGAGAAACAACCGTGTGAGTGTGAAATTTCAATCGGAGAAATAATAATTTCTTATTTACTTGTTAAAGCAGAACGAATGAGACCGAGAGGTAAGAAAATGTATCATATTATAAAACCTCAGTTTTAGTGGAAGAATATGAAAAAAGATGTGGCTGAGTTTGTATCACGATGCATAGTTTGTCAGCAAGTCAAGCAGAACGAATGAGACCTAGAGGATTACTGCAAAGTTTTGAGATTCTTTAGTGGAATTGGAAGCACGTGGCTATGGATTTCGCCATGTACTTCTCGTCATTTTGAAGTTGATAGGTTGTATAAATCGACACATTTTATTCCTTATGAGATGACGTATTCGTACAAGAAGATGGCTCGCTCGTATATAGAGAATGTAGCGAGACTATATGGAGTCCCAGTTGCAATAGTTTGTGATCGTGACCCAAAATTCACATCCAAGTTTTGGACTAGTTTCCAAAAAGAGATGGTTACACGACTTGCAATGAGTATTGCGTACCATCCCCAGACAGAGCGTACAATCCAGACTCTCGAATACTTGCTTCGAGTTGTAGTCGTGGATTTCAGTGAAAGTTGGCAGGAGGCTTTACCACTAGTAGAATTTTCATATAATAACAGTTTTCAGGTGACTACCGGTATGACTTTTTTTGAACCTTTGTACGGAAAGTGATGTCGTTCACCTCTCTGTTGGGATGAATTTGGTGAGAAATAGTTGACTGGACCTGAGATTGTTCGAGAAATGCATGATAAATTTCATTTGATTCGTCAGAGAATGAAATCTGTTCATGATTGTCAAGCTAGTTAAGCTAACAAATGTCGTCGACCTCTAAAATTTCAAGTCGGAGATTTTATGTTTATGAGAATCCCACCGTTTAGAGGTGTTGTTCGTTTTGGTATGAGAGGTGAGTTGTCACTTCGTTTCGTTGGTCCCTATGAGATTGTTGAACGTTTTGAGACTTGTGCTTATTGGCTAAAGTTGCCACAATCATTGTCTAGCATCCACTGCCACGCCCCAGAACGGGGGTTGGTTGACACCGGCGTTGCTCTCAAATTTACATTCGAAAACAACAAGCCTCAGAAGTACAGAATTTTCAGAAACCAATCTTTTATTCACAATACTGAATATTCATTGTCTGATACAACTCAAATAATAATGTTTTACAATGGAAATGTAAAACCAAATATAATATCGTCTTAACAAATGCAGCGGACTACACATAAATTAGAACTGATAACAACGGTCTCCTTCACCAGCCCCAGAATTGAATCTGCTCTTCTTCTTCTAGCTTTTCTTCCTCGTTCTTATCTGAGATGGGTTTGGTGGGTGAGTGATATGGTTGTCACTCAGTAAGCAGGGGCGGGAATAACTCCCAGTTTTCAGACACCATTTTTACAAAAACAGAATTACAATAATATACAGAAAACTCTTGTTTCCAGAACAGGAATCAGAAGTCAGAAATCACAGTATTCAGACAGAAATCAGAATTAGTAAGCACTGAGCACGTTAGTGAACTTCATGGCTAAACTGATATCAATCTCCTATATGTTCTCTCCTCCAAGGGGTGAGGCCAGAATCAGAATCAGAATTCAGAAATGTTCAGAATATATATTCCTACCATTAGTTCACTAGGGAGTTTCAGTTCTTTAAAATCATATATCATATATCAGAAATCAAACATTCAGAAACTGTACTTTAAAACCGAAATTATCAAACTGATTTCAAGATATTTATACATTAGCCCACTTACGTAATTTGCTAGAGAAATGGGTTGAATTTTGTAATCTGCTGATGTCGCTACTGGTTTCTACAGCTTCGAAAAATGCACTCTCTTAGCTCTAATTTCAAGTGATAATTTCAAGGTTTGTGTAACCCATTTCAGAGACTTGAGGGTGATATTTATAGGCCAAATTCTGACTGTTGGACTCCCTATTAATGGCCATAATCTGTCATGATGTGCCATTAACAATCTTTATTCCATTTTAAATGCTTCAGTTACAAGTTCTAATCCGAATCAGTAGCTTATCTGCTGAAATCTCGCTACTGAACTTCTTCTTCTGCTGGATTCTGTCTGCTGGATTCTATCTGCTGGAATTTTGTTTGCTGGAAAATAACATCTTCTGAAATATTGGCTGCTGCTGGAATTGTTAGCTTCTGCTGGAATTTTTAATTGCTACTGAATATTGCTAGCTACTGCAAAAAAATGCTAGCTGCCGGAAATTCGGGTTCTCACATCCACGATGTTTTTCATGTTTCTATATTGCGTAAGTATGAGCCCAATCCATCTCATATGATTCAGTCTGACGAGGTTGAACTTGACCTTTCTTTATCGTATACTGAGTATCATGTTTGTATCTTGGATCATAAAGATAAAGTTTTACGTAATAAAGTTATACCACTTGTGCGAGTTCAGTGGTCGAGGCACAGTGTAGAAGAATCAGAGTGGGAAACAGAAGAGAAGATGAGAGCATTTTATCCATATCTGTTTGATTCTTACTATTGAATTGTTGTATTCGTATCATGTGTAATATGTATGTGTATAAACAGAAATTTTGATGACGAAATTTGTTTAAGGGGTGGAGAAATATAAGACCCTAAAATATATTATTCGATAATTTGGAATAATTAGAATAATTATTGAGTTGTAAATTAAATAATTATTTATGTCAAATAATTTTTGAAAGCGTGTTAAAAATATGTATTTTAGAATATCGGAAAATTAAACGATATAAAATACATATAGAGTTTAAATAACACACGAGATGAATAAATACAAACCGCGATAATTGGGCCCAAGTTAATACTTTTAGTAAACAAATATATACAATACATATATTCATACACACTTAGCAAATGGGGAAAGAAAGATGCAAAATCCCGTAACCCTTTCCTTCCCAAATTCCCGTCAACACTGTAGCAACTGTCGTAGAATCGCCATAACTTATCTGTCTGATGTCGAAACTCAAAAATTTTTGCTGGGTTGTCTTTCTAACCTCCTAAGCTTTGATTCAAGTTATAAATCGGAATTTTTAAGCAAGGATTCAGCTGGATCGAAGCTGTTGTTTTGGCTGGTTATGTTCGCCGCTTCTCCTTCGATTTCAGGTAAGGTTTTAGCTCCGATTCTTGACTGTTCTTGGTGGAGTAGTTTGTATAGTTGAAGCATGTTGTTCCTTCGATTTCAGAAATCTTCCTGTCGGGATTTGAGCTTCTCCAGTGAGCTTTCCAGCGAAGTTCCACCACTGGAATACCCCGAGACCACTTGGTTCGAGCTAGTTACTATTTTCGGTATTAACAAGCTAAAAATTTCAGCTCTTGTTCGGTTAGTAGGCTTCCAAAATTTGGGTTTTTACCCATTCCGACTAAATTCATTTTCGTCAATTATAATGTATTATATTGACGTATATATATTGGGTTTATATTGTAGGTTTTATCGTTGGAAAGGTTTGAGGTATAATTTGACGTGAAACGTCTGTTTATTCGTTTTCTTAAAACGTGCTAGAATTTATTTTTTTTTACCTTACATAGCATCTGCCGAATCATACACATTTGCATAAAAAGATTTTAGAACCATTTTAAAAAGTTAAAACTACCAACTATATATTTGAGAAATACAGCCCATACTATAATCTCTCAAAAATCACTCAAAAGCATAAATAAAAAGTCGTAACAATATCTTAACATAACTTAAAACCATAAATAATAACTAGTGCGGAAAACTAGCGTCGGTCCTCGGATTATGTGCACCTTCAGTCCAGTCAGATCAACTACCAAGGCCTCCATAAACATAATCATCATAATCACATGCATCAATCACACCTAGTGAGTCTAAAGACTCAACACGTCATATCCTTGATAACAAGTAATATGTAATACAGTTCACATACAACAGTGAAAAATACTTGTACTTAAAATATCGTTTTCATGAAGATGCATAAATTTTAAACAAAACCATTTTCATGATGCATAAACTTTAAATAAAAACATTTTCATAATGATGCATCCTCTTTAAACATAAACATTTTCATAAACTTTTCATAAACATTTTCATATCAACAAAAACATATTCATATTCATATCCATATCCATATTCATATTCATGTTCATATTCATGTTCGTGTATGTTGAATTCAGATCGTGATTGTGACTCGTATTCTTAATCTTAATGTGCGATGGATCCATCTAAAGAAACCACAGTACTGGGCGGCGGGGGACACCAGCAACACTCTCACCGTCAACTGGGCCCTGGCCAATGTATTAACATATTCGTATTCGTATCACGTATTCGTATTCGTATTCGGGCTTCCACTGGGACCATAACCCTCACGAAATTTCCAACATATCATCGTATTAGTCACAATTACTTCACTTCCTTCAACGTTTTATATTCTCATCACTTAATAAAATTTAAACATGCATATAACGTTTTTCTTTTTAAACCAAGCATGCAACATGTCTTTTAGATGTCCACGTTAAATCATAAAATCCATAAACATTTAAAATAAACATTTTAGCTTATAAAAATCATAAAAAGCCATAAACATTTTAACATCATAAACATTTAGAATAAACATTTAAATCATAAACGTTTAAAATAAACATTTTAACGTAAAAATCCATAAACATAAAAATTCCATAAACATTTAAAATTGACATATTAAAATATAAGAATTCATAAACATTTGAAATAATCATATTAGCACATAAAATAGCATTCAAGACACTGCCATGACGTTTACTAATTTTTAAGTGTAAAATGACCGTTTTACCCCTATACGTAAAATTTCCCGTTTTTTACATTTTCTTAATTTCCTTGACTCTAACATGTCCCAAATAATTATTTAAGCTTACATGAATTTTCTCATATTTTTATTTAGCTTAAATCGAGGTCTTTTAATTTAATATTTAAATAAGACGTATTACTGCGTTTTAATCCCGAATTAAACCAAAACTTAATATAAAATTCCCCAAATCAAAAACTTAGACTTTTAATAATTATTTGAGCTTAAATATAATTTTCCATAATTTTATAAAGCTTAAAACTAGGCATTTCAATTAACTCGTTAATTAGCGTTTCGTGCGGTGATTAAATCCCGAATAAATCTAAAACTCATTATTTTGATCCCAAATTTTTAACATCACCTTTTTAGTATTTATTCTACCCTTCCAAGTCATGAGCCACACCCGTGGACCCATGGATTAAATTTTAGCTTTAATATTTTTGTTTTTGACACACTATCGAACCCACCGAGCCATCTCCCCATTTACTCGAGCCATGCCCGAGCCACCTCAAGCCAAAACCTAGCCAACCCACCTAGGGACCAAACTGACCAAGCCCAGCCCGAAAAAAAAGCCTTGGCCCGCTCAAAAGCATCCTGGAAACCAACCCAAATTCTGTCCCTGTGTGTGCGTGACCCCTTTCTCTTCCCCAAGACTCCTAGCCAACTAGGACACCTCCAACCCTTAACCACCTGACCCCTCATGACCCTCACCTTCCCTGGACCACGCCTAGACCCAGCCCAGACCTAGCCCAGCCCCTGAACGCGCGCACGAGCCACCTGAATCAGAAGACACAGCCTGTGTGTGACTCTATGATGCAACTCTCACGGTTTCCTTGTTTTGGTCGAGTCAGCAGCGAGCCAGCCGCACCAGCCCCTAGCCCGACCCATGCCCATGACCCTTGGACCCTGATGAACCACCTAGCTCGCCCCCAGACCGAGCCGCAAGCCCCTTTTCTCTCCCGAACAGATTTTACACGTGAATATGGGAGGAGTCCCACTTCGGGTGGACTCCTTCACCAAGCCTAGAACTCGAACCCTAGCCACCCTAGGACCCAACCCAGCCCTAGACTGAGACCTCCCCTGACCCTGGACGAGCCCTGGCCGAGCCCCCAAGTCCCATGCACAATAACCGAACCAAAGCATTAAGAACAAGCCAAGCAATCCTACGGTTTCTTTCTCCTGTTGTTGCCCACAGTTCCAGCTTGTTTCTATACATGTTGCAGCGTTTTGTGTGTGATTCTAGGCCCTTAAACTTGTGTAAAACATGACCCTAACACATCCTAATCATGGCAGCCCCTTAGGTAGATGAAATTCATGGTTTTTGGATCAAAATACATGTTTTAAAAATCACCCAATATGCATATCCGAAATATCTTCAAAGTTGCAACTTGTTTTCATGCAAATTCTAACATAAATACATAATATGGTGTGATGATGAGTAAAAGGAGAATATGGAGTGCCTTTGTGTATTTTACGCACGAAAACGAAGCGACGATGCGAAGAACGGCGACGTGCACCTTGGCCGAATTTTTTTCTTGAACTATCAAAGCTTTTCTCTTGATTTTTATTTTGTGTGTGCCGTGTATTTTGAAGAGTTTTGGTGTGCCAAAAATCAGAAAGTGGCCGTGTGTTATGGTGATAATGGAAGGGTTTAACATATTTTATAGTTAATTAAATACTTAATTAAGCTTAGGCCCATTAAGCATACAAATTAGGCCCATTAATAATGCTTAATTAGAATTTAATTAAAATATTAAAAATAATTTTGTTTAAATAAGTTTGTGAATTTATTAGCCGGGTAGCCAAAACGTTCGTATTTTTGTTGAAAAACCAACACAGATAAAATTTACGTCCCAGCGTATAAAATCACCTCAATACTCCTTATTTTCAAAAATAATAAAAAGCATCACTCATATTTTAAATAATAAAAAAATAATTATTTAATAAAAACATTTTCTATTTTTTTCAGTCCTTGGTCTCCGTTCCTCGATCGCAACTTGAATATCCTTTAAAAATAAATTTTAATGCAATCATGTAGAAAATATATTTTAAACATGGAATTATACATAACATAATTGATTTATGCAATTAAAACAATTAATTAAAATACAAAAGAATTTAATAATTGCATGCTAGTGGTTTGCGTGAACCTTTAAATTTTCGGGACGTTACATGACGAGTTATAAATTTAGTCGGATTGAATTGTGTGATTATTTTTTTAATTAGGATTAATATGTTGAATATTGTAGTTTTTGGGATTTACTAGAGCGAGAATTAGTTTAATACAATGCATTGTTTGAAAAGTTAGAGTTTTAGTAAAATAAATTCAAAGTTTGTGGTTTTGATAAAATAGTTGGTTTAATTAAGATTTTTGGTCAAATATGGTATTTCTCGGCTTAATATTATATGTTTAGGTCGAGGAGCTTTAAAGTTGTGCATTAATTATTGCTTATTGGTATAGGTATGTTACAGTTTGGTAACATATAACGGTAACTCTTAAAATATGTTTTAAGCGTATTTATGTTTTATTACTGTTGTTTTTGTGATTATGTGAATTGTTTGAGTTGCTAAGTGCCTTATTTAGTTATATGTTCAGTTATATGACATTTAATCTAGGACATACTGTTATGACATACATCTTGAGCCCTATCGTTCTTGTTGACCAGTTACTGTTATTCATTGTTATTTGACACTGGTTGTTGTGTAACTCGAGATCAGGGTGTTTGGTGATAGGCCTATATTGATACATTTGAAACCGTAGTTAAAATTTATCAATCCCGTTGTTAGTGTAGCTCTCGGGGTGAGCACTGGGATTGTAATATCCAGTTCTGGTTGTTTGTGTCATTCTTGTTATATATCTTTACAATTGTATAGAGGTCGATTGGGGGTGTTGATTAGCACATCCTGGCATACCTTGCATATTTGGCATGGTGGTTTAGCTGCATAATGTTGTATCTCTGGTGTGTGTTGCTCGAGCATTATTCTTGTTGATTATATCGTTCGTTTGGCTCCGTTTACCCTGTTGATATTAAGCCTTGTTCATGCATTTCACATTACATCAACACATATATATATTGATACATGATCTATGTTACTGTTATGTTTGTTGAACTGTTTCACACCAGAATCCTAACTCAGTTGTTTACTGGGGGTTGTTGTGGTTGCTTTTGGGCACCATGGTAGATGGCGTAGGTTCTGCTGGCAGAGCTCGTGGTTGAGGTTGGATTGTTTGGTTTTTGATCGTCGGAGTCTCCCAGCTAGTTATATTTTCGGTTTTGGTTTCAGTTTTATATATATATCTGTATAAGCATTTGGATTGATCGTTGCTCGTTTGGATTTAATGTATGTTGTTTGGGAGCGAGCCTTTTCGGCTTATTTGAACTGGTGTCTGTGATATTTATTTCTTGTGATTGGCTAGCACTTGCATGTGTTTGTTTATGAATACCGCAGTGTCGTCCTTGAGTCATCTTTTTACAAATATTTTAAACTTTTGTATGTTCTATTTAGGAATAGGTAATGCCGAAATTTTTCCAGGCCCATAGGTCTATTTTAAAGTATTTTAAATCAATTTTTATTTGCAAATTTAAATAAAATCATTTTTGTTTCATAATTAAATGTAATTTAAGTTATTGGGCCTCACATCAGTCATAATCGTAGGAAAATATAATTAAGTTAAGTTGATGCAACCCTACTAAACTCTAAATTTCCAAATGCTAATGCAGAGTTGCTATGTTTGCATAGTTACTGGGTACTTCGAATCTTAGATATCATTTCAGTTGGTGAAATTTTTGTTGTAAATGTTGTCGTATGGATTTATGTAATTATGTTGATATGCTAAGTTTGGTTCATGTTCTTACATATTGTTATATTAAGTTGGTTGTTTGTCCGGATGTTATATAAACTAAGGAGATTTCAAAATTTTGATAACTTTTGATATATATAAAAACTCATGTGAGAACGTGACACATTGCCAATTTTGTGATAGAGATGTTCTAGTTAGGTCACTCATAAAAAGAATTATTTTTTATTGTAAATATGAGAAGGATTGACTTGTCACATGAATAAAGATATATGAAACCGTCTCACAAAAAACCTATAATTGGCATTGTGTACGTGCGAACAAAATTTCTATTAAACCTAGATAANAGTACATTGATTGTTAAAAAAAACAATTTTATATTAGTTTTTTAATTTAATTTCGGGTATGTACTCGGTTTTAAGTGTGAGGATATGATAATAACTACCTAGAGATGACACCAACTTTTTTTCCAATTTTACCCTTATATGATATTAATATTACACTTTTGTTTTTTGTTTTAGTTTTTTTTTTATTTCAACACACACTTTTATTCTTATTTATTTTTATTTCAACAATTCAAATATCAATTTAGACCTTCCATAATTTATCAAATTTCACTTTAATCCATCGATAATAATAAAAAAAAATATTGTACACACACGCATCGCGTGTGCATAGTATATAGTATATTATTAAGTGTGAGACTATTAGAGTAACTACTTTAGAAGAAACCAAAATATTTAATTCTATAATTATCCTTACCATATTTAAAAACCTCCGCAAGCCATTCTATATTTTAAGTTAAAAAAAATCTAAACAAAACTTCTATTTTAAATCGAACAACTTTTCTAAATTGAAAATAATTTCGTGTTAATTGTTATTTGATCAAATTAAAAATAATAATAACTTATACAACGCGTGTGCATCTTTTACTAGTATGTTATAAAGTTTGAGACCTTTAGTAATGACACCAATTAGTTTTAATGAAAATATAATATATGTTTAGATAAATAATATTTTTCTTAAGTAATTCAAATATAATACACGGAAATAGCTTTTAAAAACATGAAATCGGGTCCCCTTTTGGCTGTTCTTGGGCAATGAGTGGTTTGCAAGACAACAGCTGTGTCATATGGTTTATTTTGTGTCAAATCTAAAAATATATATATAATATAGCAATAGAAAATAGAGAATCTCTTTCTTTTCGGGGGAGCGTACGTGTACAGCAACACAGTCTATGAAAATCGTATTTAAGTGGGCCCCACATAATTCATCTACGATTGTATCGTAGAACTAAAAAAAGCATCAAAGACGTTGTTCGTTCGCAACTCATTTATTTCAAATTTTACGCATATCAAAACGAAATATTAGTTCTTTATTGTTACATATATTATTTCTTAACATGTATTTAATATATATATATATAAATTTAAAAATATAATTATGATTCATATTTATATTTATGATATAAAAAATATTATATTGTTAAAATTTATTTGAATTAAACAACATAATAGATTATGTATTTGTTTCATTGTACCCAAATAAACTTTTTGGTACAAGAGAACGACAAAAACTTGTGTGAGACGGTCTCACGAGTCGTATTTGTGAGACGGATCTCTTATTTGGGTCATCCATGAAAAAGTATTACTTTTTATGCTAAAAATATTACTTTTTATTGTTAATATGGATATGGTTGATCCGTCTCACAAATTAAGATTCGTGAGACGGTCTGACATGAAACTCACTCTAAGGAAACAGAGCAAAGAAGTAAATTGTCTTTTGACCACGCGAGAATCTAATATTGCCTTTCTTCTTTAAAAAATAATAATAACAATATAATGGTGGGACTCTCTGACTGTTTTTCAGCTTGGAAAGGCGGCAACCAAAAAAGAAAGCAGATCGGCACAGTGTCCGACGCAGAATATCGCCGAACCTATAAAAAGCCTTTATCGCTGACGAGAAATGTCATACGTAGTTAATCAAAACATTTATCGGAAATGAGCTCAAATCCTCCTTTTCCATCTCAAAATTTTAGCGGCAAGCCGCGCACTGATTCACTTGTGAGCAGCATTAATACCTCGCCGCCCACTGCTACAAAAAATACTGTAGGTGATGCCGCTCTTTTGTTAGGAAATAATCAAGCTTCAACCGCTCTGTCTTCGACTCGAGGGTGGCACCCCGCTGCCGGAAATGCATCAAGCCTCCTCCGCTGAATTCATTGCCATTATCTGTTATGTCAGGAGTGTGCATGTATATTTGAATTTCATTTGATATTGTAATGTCCTAATCCCCATCCATTTTGATTCAGACTTTTCAAAACCGCAATACGACCGACCTGTCTTGCGCCTAGATCCGATCAAACCCAAAAAACATACAGAAGTTAACGTGGTTCTTCTTCTACGTAGTGAAATAACCATATATCCTTAAAAAAAACATTGGTGCTTAAATGAATAATTTACAACTTCAATATGAAGTTTATGAATCCATACATCAAGATAAAACAACGTAGATCGGGGCTAAAGAACGTGATATCGAGGAAAAAATTCACAATTTGTTAGGGTTTTTGTTCAATTTGTGGGCAAGTGTGGTAAGGATTTGCATGCAGTTTAGTACGTCATATATATGAGAAGTATATGATTGGTTGTGATTTATACGAGGTGCCAGCTTCGGTCTGGGTACGGTCGGGAAATCCCGACCCTTAACTGGCCTACTCGTGTCCGGGTCAAGGAACCGACGCATCGGGTCTGAGTCCGATTAACCACCGTTTCCGGGTCTTGTTCCACCTTTTTCAAAAAATTTTTTAAAAAAAAATTGAAATCGAAAAAAGATAAATTTTTCCTTCTTTAAATAAATTATTTGACTAACATGTAGAAGTGTGAGATTGAGGATGACAATTTAAGGGATAGTCTTCTCAATTTATAGCTTGCAATCCCTTCTTTTTCACTTCGATATGGGACAATTAATATTACCTTCCAATTCTTATGTATCATCCTAGCTACATCGAAAATTTAGTGAAAGAGAATGAATTGCAAGTCCATAAAATGAGAAATCAATCCTTTAAATTCTCAAAATTGACATCCGTATTTTTCATCCTTAATAATGATAACCTCAACACATAAAAAAATAGTACAACCCACCGGGTTGTACCCGTCGACCAGTCGGGTTAGACCCGCCGCATTGACGAGTTTTCTACACGTAACCGGACTGCGTTAGGACAATTTCGGTCGAGGTTCTGAGTCAAACTCGTTGACCATAGACTAGTCTAACCCAAGGATTTTATTTGATAATAAATGAAACAAAAAATAAATTTTATTTTATTGATATATTAAATTTTTTCGTGTTGATTTTCTCTAAATTTTAAATAAAAATATTAGATTATATTTTAATGATTAAATTTTGTTTTTATAAAAAACCGTGTGAAATTTCTATCGTAGAAATAATAATTTCTTCTTTACTTGTAAAGTAGCTTTAAGAATTAATTCTTTAACATATTTCTTAATATAGAGTATAATTTGTTTTAATTTAATTCACATTTATGTCACTCTATATTATAATATGTAAGGTCCAAAATTAAGAAGACGTAATCCAACTGCATGCGAATCTAGAAAACATGAAAAATGAGTAATTAACTGATTTTAATTGCTAATTGATTATGTGACATACAAGCTTATATGTTAAATATGATGTTATTATCATCGTGCATAAAATTTTATTTTTGAGGAATATTCAAGTTGCGATCGAGGAACGGAGACCGAAGGCTAAAAAACGTAAAATGTTTTTATTAAATAATTATTTTTAATTGTTTAAAATATGGTTGATGGTTTTTCATATTTTTGAAAATAAAGGGTTTTGAGCTAATTTTACACGCCGAGACGTAAATTTTATTGGTGTTGGTTTTTCAACAAAAATACGAACTTAATGGCAACTCGACTAATGAATTCACAAACTAGTCTAAACAAAATAATTTTTGTTATTTAATTAA
Source organism: Primulina huaijiensis (assembly GCF_012295235.1). Lineage (NCBI taxonomy): Eukaryota > Viridiplantae > Streptophyta > Magnoliopsida > Lamiales > Gesneriaceae > Primulina > Primulina huaijiensis. The sequence continues at coordinate 13,430,867 of NC_133321.1, forward strand.
AGGTTTTTGGGCTTCATTAGGAGGCTTAATAGGCCTAAGCCCTATTAGTAGAATTATTTAATATATAATATGTTAAAACCCTACCTAGCAACACACAAACTCACGGCCACTTTGAAAATTCAGAAAAACTCTCCCCTAAAACACTCAAAGTTCACGGCACACACACACACACTTTGGAATGAATTTTCGAAGTGTTCAAGGAAAAGCTAGCCAAGGTTTCACTCCGTTCTTCGACGTCGACGGTTTTTCGTGCGTATATAACGCAAAGGCACGTCATACATCTCATTTTCTCGTCTATCACATCAAATTAACATTTTAATTATGTTTGTATGAAAACATGAAGTTCATATTGTTGTTTTTCGTTCTTTTTTATGCACGATTTTTATACCATCGGTCTTATGCCATGATTCACGTTTTTTTTATACCAAAGGGCTGCCATGATGTTAAGACTTGATAAAGTGAAGTCTTTACACGTTAAAAGAGGTCCCAGACACACACCATACACCACACATCAAGGAACAAGAAGCTGGTTTAATATGGCTGTCATGGGGTTTAAGGGTTCGGGTTTGTACTCCACTGCAGGGCTTGGTATTGGCTTCTGTCCAGGGGCTAGCCAGGGTCGTGGGGGAGTAGAGGGGAGAGTCCTAGCCATGCTAGGACTCGAGCTAAGGGGCTTGGGAGGAGTCCTTGACAGCAAGGACTCCTACCCGAGAAACTGTCAAGGAGTTGCGCAGAGTTCGCGCAGCTTGCGGGGGTGGAAGGGCTCGGTCCAAGGCTCAGGGACTGGGCTAGGGCGAGTCCTAGGGGTCCTAGGGAAGTGTACAATGTGTTGGTTCAGGGGCTGGGCTCGTTGGTTAGGTCCTATACATAAGAAACTAGAGTCCTTGCTGTTGGTAACTCTCGGCCATCATAGGTGGGGAGTGGGGGCTCACGTTTTAGGGTTTTGAGAGGGTTAAAATAATATGAAATATAGTTAATAAAACTAACATAAAAATAAGATTATAATAATATTATCGAAATCATAGAACATCAATCGGTTTTTTATGATATAATTTTGGGTATTTATAAGCAAGAGATCGTCTACTAAAACTTGGGTCATATGTTACAACTTTCAAGTGGAGTTTTTATGATAATACATATATACTTCACTTTAACAAATTTTATAAGGAAAAATAAACTACAGTTCAACAAATTAATAACACAAAACTCTTGTGAGACGATCTCGCGGATCAATTTTATGAGTCGGATCTCCAACCCGATCTTATCCATTAAAATTTTTTTATGTTAAAATTATTATTTTTCACTTTAATTATGGATCGAGTTAATCTGTCTCACTGAAATATATTTGTAAGACCATCTCACAAGAGAGGTTCTCAATTAACAATACTCTTAACTGGTTTTTTTTTTTTTTAAAAAAAAACAATGCTCTTAACTAGCAAAAAATTAGTGTAAAATAATTGGAAAATTTTACTTTTTTGGTCATGTAAATTTGCATTTTCCACTTTTGGTCATGTCAAAAATGAATTTTCATTTTAGATGTCACGCCCCGGAACGGGGGTTGGTCGACACCGGCGTTGCTCTCAAATTTACATTCGAAAACAACAAGCCTCAGAAGTACAGAATTCAGAAACCAGTCTTTTATTTATAGTACTGAATATTCAATGTCTGATACAACTCCATTAATAACGTTTTACAGCGGAAATGTAAACCAGAAATACAATGTCTGAACAGATGCAGCGGAATATATAATATAAATCAGAACTGAGAACAACGATCTTCATCACCAGCCCCAAAATTTAATCTGCTCTTCTTCTTCTAATTTTTCTTCCTCGTTCTTATCTGAGATGGGTTTGGTGGGTGAGTGATATGGTTGTCACTCAGTAAGCAGGGGCGGGAATAACTCCCAGTTTTCGAAATCCTATTTTACAGAAACAGTAACACAATAACATATAGAAAACTCTTATTTCGGAATAGAAGTCAGAATTCAGAAATCACAGGTTTCAGAACAGAAATCAGAAATAGTAAGCACTGAGCACGTTAGTGAATTTCATGGCTAAACTGATATCAGTCCCCTATAAGTTCTCTCCTCTAAGGGGTGAGGCCAGAATCAGAATTCAGAAATGTTCATAATATATATTCCTACCATTAGTTCACTAGGGAGTTTCAGTGCTTCAAAATCAGATATCAGAAATCAACATAAATATGCTTTAAAACAGATATTATCAAACTGATTTCAAGATATTTATACATAAGCCCACTTACCGTAATTTGCTAGAGTTTCGGTTGAAGTCTACTGGAAATCTGGTTGTTCTCGCTACTGGATTTTATAGCTCAAACAAGGCACTCTCTTAGCTCGAAAATTTAAGTAACACTCTCAAGAGTTGTGTAACACCAAATCAGATACTTGAGGGTGTTATTTATATGCCAAAATCTGACTGTTAGCCTCCCTATTAATGACCATAATCTGCCATTAACAGCCTTGATTCCATGTTAATGCTTCAGTTACAAGTCTAAGCTGAATCAGTAACTGTCTACTGGAATTCGCTCTTCTGCTGCTGGATTCGGTCTGCTGGATTCTAATTTGCTGGAAAATACCATCTTCTGAATTATTGAGTGCTACTGGAATTGTTAGCTTCTGCTGGAATTTCAGGTTCTCACATCCCTCCCTCCTTATGAGAAGTTTCGTCCTCGAAACTTGGCTACACTTGATTCTCAAAGAGGTAAGGGTATTGATCTCGCATCTTTTCTTCTAACTCCCAAGTAGCTTCTCTTTCAGTGTGGTTGGACCATTGTACTTTGACATATGGATTAGTTCGTCGCCTCAGTACTTGGTCTTTGTTATCCACAATTCAAATCGGAATTTCTTCATACTTCAGTTCTTCATTTAGATTTCCCTCCACCAGAAGTGGTCCAGCTTCCAGAATATGACTTGGATCAGAAATATATCTACTCAGCTGCGAGACGTGGAATACATTGTGAATTCTTGACATGTCGGGTGAGAGTGCTAATCTATAAGCAAGTGTTCCCACTTTCTCAAGAATTTCAAATGGTCCGACGTATCTGGGATTCAGTTTCCCAGCCTTATTGAATCGGACTACACCCTTCATGGGTGACACTTTCACATACGCCTTTTCTCCAACTTCAAATTCCACGGGTCTCCTTTTCAGGTCAGCCCAGCTTTTCTGTCGATCTTGTGCAGCTTTTAATCTCTCCTTGATCACAGAAACTTTATCCACTGTTTCCTGGGCTAGTTCGGGTCCAACGATGGCTTTTTCCCCTACTTCATCCTAATACAGTGGTGATCGACATTTTTGTCCATATAGAGCTTCGTATGGTGCCATTCCAATGCTGCTGTGGTAAATATTATTGTATGCGAACTCGATTAAGGGCAGATGTTCGCTCCAATTATATTGAAGTCTAGAGCACAAACTCTCAGCATATCCTCAAGAGTTTGAATTGTCCTCTCTGTTTGGCCATCGGTCTGAGGGTGATAAGCCGTACTAAGCGTAACTTTAGTCCCCATAGCTTGTTGAAAGCTCTTCCAAAAACGGGACGTAAATCTAGGATCTCTGTCGGAAAGTATGCTAGCTGGAACTCCATGCAATCGTACGATCTCATTCATGTACAATGTGGCTAGCTTGTCCAAATTATAGTTCATGCGGACAGGTAAAAAATGCGCAGATTTTGTGAGTCTATCTACAATCACCCAGGTCATGACTTTGTCTCGATTTGGGTAAACCGACTACAAAATCCACGGAAATATGTTCCCATTTTCATTCCGGGATTTCTAATGGTTGAAGAAGTCCACCAGGTCTCTGGTGTTCTGCCTTGACTTGCTGGCACACGTGACACTTAGAAACAAACATTGCCACGTCCTTCTTCATTCCACTCCACCAAAAACTTTTCTTCAAATCTCTGTACATCATGGTACTGCCAGGATGGACTGAAAATTTTGACTTATGTGCTTCAGACATTACTTCTGGTCGAAGGTTATCGATGTCTGGTACGCACAATCGTCCTTTCATCCACAAGATTACTTTGTTATCCGTCTCGAAATCTGGTGATTTCCCTTCTTTGGATTGCTCTTTCAATTTCACCAAAACGGAATCTCTATCTTGACTTATCTTGATTGAAGACATGGTTGTGCTGAAAGTGATGCTAGGATCACCTTACTCGTATCCTTTCTACTTAAAGCATCTGCTACCTTGTTGGCTTTGCCTGGGTGGTAGCTTATCGTCAAGTCGTAATCCTTCATGAGTTCAATCCACCGTCTTTGTCTTATATTTAGTTCTTTTTGAGTGAACAAATATTTGAGACTTTGGTGATCAGTAAAAATCTCGCACTTGGCTCCATAAAGATAATGTCTCCAAATTTTTAACGCGAACACCACTGCAGCTAGTTCGAGGTCATGTGTTGGGTAATTCTGTTCATACGTCTTCAACTGCCTTGACGCGTATGCAATCACCCTTCCCTCTTGCATGAGTACACATCCTAAGCCTTCTTTAGATGCATCGCTGTAGATGGTGAAGTCTTTGCCGTCAGTTGGCAATACCAACACCGGAGTGGAGGTAAGCTTCTTCTTCAAAGTGTCGAAGATTTGCTCACATTCTTCACTCCATTGAAATTTAGAGTTCTTCTGTGTGAGCTTGGTGAAGGGTATGGCCATTGAAGAGAATCCTTCAACAAATTTTCGATAATAGCCTGCTAATCCCAAGAAGATTCGAATTTCTGTCACATTCTTTGGTCTAGGCCAATCTGAGATTGCTTCAACTTTCTTAGGGTCCACAGATACTCCTGCTGCTGATATTATGTGTCCCAAGAATGTGACGATTTCTAGCCAAAATTCGCATTTCTTGAACTTGGCGTAAAGTTCTTTTTCTCTCAGCGTCTGGAGGGTGAGACGAAGATGTTCTTTGTGGTCCTCCTCACTAGACGAATATACTAGAATATCGTCGATAAATACCACAACAAACTTGTCAAGAAACGGCTTGAACACCCTATTCATGAGATCCATGAATACTGCCGGAGCGTTTGTTAACCCGAACGGCATTACCATGAACTCATAGTGTCCATACCTTGTTCTGAAGGCTGTCTTCGGAATATCGTTTGCTTTGACCTTCAGTTGGTGGTAGCCTGATCTTAAGTCGAGCTTGGAAAAGACTGAAGCTCCTTTGAGTTGTCAAACAGGTCATCTATCCTTTGAAGTGGGTACTTATTCTTGATTGTGATCTTATTCAGTTCTCTGTAATCAATACACAATCTCATGCTTCCGTCCTTCTTCTTTACAAATAGGACAGGAGCTCCCCGCGGGGATGCGCTTGGTCGGATTTGCTTCTTATCCAACAACTCTTGAAGTTGCTCTTTGAGTTCTTTCAACTCTGCTGGAGCCATTCGGTACGGTGCTTTTGAGATCATTGTAGCATTGGACACTAAATTAATCTCAAATTCCACTTCACGGTCGGGAAGTTCACCAGGGAGTTCTTCAGGAAAGACATCCGGAAACTCTTGTACTACCGGAATCTCTTCTAGTGCAAGTGCAGTTTCTTGTTTTACCTCGCTTAACATGGCTAGGTAAACTTCTTCTTCACTTTTCATGGCTTTCCAAGTTTGAGAAGCAGAAAGAAGAGTCTTTCGTTCTTTGGTCTTGCCATGAAATAAAATTTTCTCTTGGTGTGGAGCTTGGATGGTTACCGTCTTTCCATGACAGTCTACTAAAGCATGATTCTTAGCTAACCAATCCATTCCAAGAATTACATCGAATTCCACCATGTTCAGTTGGATTAGGTTTGCCTTGAAATTCTGATTATCTATGAGAACACCAATATCCCGATATAGAGTGCGAGTTTCTAAAATCCGATTTGCAGGAGTTGCTACTCTATATGGTTCTTCTAAATTATCAGCCTTAGTTCCTAACTTCTTGGCAAATCTCTTAGACATGAATGAATGCGTAGCACCACAATCAAATAATACATAAGCAGGCATATTATTTATTTGAATGGTACCTGCTACGACATCATTTGAGTTGTCAGCCTCTTCTTGAGTGAGAGCATAGACTCGAGCATTTGCCTTGTCCTCCTTAGGCTTGTTTGGAGTTGTTCCACCTGCTGGACCATTCTTTGGATCTGGAAAAGGGCATTGAGCAATGCGGTGGCCCAACTTTCCAAAACGAAAACAAGCTCCAGAATTCTTACGGCATTCACCAGTGTGAGCGAATCCACAACTTTGGCACTTGACTCCTTCTTTGCTTGATTGAGAAGAAGTGGTTCCTTTGGCTGGATCACTGGTGAATTGATTGCTTGAAAACCTAGGCCTCTTGAATTGTTGTCCCGGTTGGTACTGGTTTGACTGAAGACGTTTGAGTTTGTTCTCACCTTCACGCCTCTTGATGTCATTCTCAGCCCTAATGGCGGCTCCCATCAATTCATCAAAACTATTGGGCTCGATAACCGCAAGGGCAGATTGAATGCGGCTGTTCAATCCCTTCTTGAAGCGATGTATCTTCAAGGCCTCGTCTCCCATGATGGTTGGAGAATAAGTTCCCAATGAGTGGAACTTGGATGAATACTCCACCACAGTCATGTTTGGTTCTTGAACTAAGCTTTCAAATTCTGACAGCTTCTGTACTCGAACTGCTGTCGGAAAGTACTGCCTCAGGAATGCCTCTCGGAACCTTTGCCAGGTAATAGGTCCCGTCCCTAACATAGCTGGTGAGATTCCTTCCCACCATTTGGCGGCTCTATCCACAAGAAAAGGTGTAATCACATCTACCTTGATCTCTTGTGGAACCTCAAGTAGTCGAAGATGGTTCTCTACCTCCTTCATCCAATTCTGTCCGACCTCGGGATCGGAACTTCCATCAAAGTTTGGGACTCTTGCTCTTCGGAGAGCCTCATAGTGCTGCTTAGTCCCATTCTGAGCTGGAGGTGGTGGCGGTGGCTGATTCACATTTGGGTTGACAAACCCTTGCAGCGTGGTTGCCACAATCATGGCTATAGCCATCAAATCAGCCTGACTGAGGCCAATTGCTTGTGGTTGTTGTTGTTGTTGTGCGTCCTCATCGTTGCGGTTGTTGTTACGGTTTCTATAACGAGGGTTGCGATTGTTTCTCACTGGTCTTCCGTCCATTTCCTACACATAAGAAAGTTCTAAGGTTTTTGGCAGAACATGGACAAATCAAATGATTGAGTAATTGCTCAAAATTAAATATGAAACCAATGGATAAAAATAAATTTTATTGATTTCCCAAAAAAAATGCAATTACAATAGAACTTCGAAAATGAAAACAAAAATGCAAATGGAACAAGTGGTATTACAAAAAACGACTACTGATGGTCTAATCTATCACTTCTCCTAATCCCAAATCCATAGGATCATCCTCTATTTCTTCTTCTTCTTCTTCGGGATCCTCCTCGGGTTCGACTTCATGGTTGGCTGCTACTGCTTCTAGATGTTCAATATGACCATGCAGAACTGCATTCTGGTCGCTAAGAACTTCAACGGTGTTTTGCGACTCGTGAATCTGAGCATCAGTTTGCTCACAATACTGGTTATGCTGGTGCACGAGTTGGTGATTCTGATCCTTAAGTACTTGGATCTTCTCAATCATGTTATCACGTAACTCGATGAACTCTGCAACGGTCTCTTGAGAGGTTTCAAACTCTTCTTGAGCTTTCCTATTCCTCTCTTCCGCCTCATGCAGATGATGAGCATAACGTTGAACATCACGTCTTAAGTGTTCTTCTCTACGCTGTAATTCATCCTTATCCAGCTCTAAACAATAGTTATGCCACTTGAGTTTCTCTATCTTCTTCTCTAAGCTCTTAATGTAGTTACTCTGGTCAGTCATATCCTACATCCAAAACATGAGAGCCAAGGTTCAGAAGTGATCTCAAGAGTATAAGTCAAGTTATAGACAATTACTGGAATGAACAAAATCAATAAGCCTATAACATTCAATAGCAGAAAATAGCTCAAAATTTTTCGATCTCATAATTGCGTGAAAATTTTACTAAAAATCTTTCACATCAAGAACATGAAGTGTACCAAATTTGGTGCAAAAATACTAAGCCGTTTGGAAATGAAAATTCCTCAAAGTTTCGAAAAATTGGAAAATTTTACAGAAATGACGATATCACCATCTAAACGATGGATTTTGGGGTTCTTCGGCGGTGCTAGAACGAAAGTTGGGTTCTAGGTTAGGTTCTCCTCGTCGAGAGCTTTCCAACGCATACTTTTAATAGTAAAAATTCCTCCTGGATCAAAAGTTATGGCCGTTTGAAGTTTGCGCGAAAAACACCTCAACTTCCATGCCATTTTGCAAGGTCTACTGCATGCTCCTGCTGTAATTCCCTATCTACTGCAACTCTGATGCTACTGCAATCAGTCTGCTGCTTTTTCAGCACTGTTTGTTACTTTCCAGCACTGTTAGAACCAGTCTGCTGCATTCCGAGTCTACTGACCCAGTCTTCTGCATTCAGATCTACTGGTTCTCATCTACTGGTTCTGGTTTCATCCTACTGTTTTTCGTCTACTGGTTTTAGTCTACTGAATTTTTTTTTCTACTTATTTCTGTAGCCTATTACAGTAGCTTATTTTCAGTAGTCTATTACAGTATCTTATTTTCAGTAACTTTCAGAACTTATTTTCAGAAGTCTATAAGAACTCATTATTTCTAGCTCCTCCTCCCCAGATTATGAAACCCGATTTTGCTCTGATTCCACTTCAATGTCATGCCCCGGAACAGGGGTTGGTCGACACCGGCGTTGCTCTCAAATTTACATTCGAAAACAACAAGCCTCAGAAGTACAGAATTCAGAAATCAGTCTTTTATTTATAGTACTGAATATTCAATGTCTGATACAACTCCATTAATAACGTTTTACATCGGAAATGTAAAACCAGAAATACAATGTCTGAACAGATGCAGCGGAATATATAATATAAATCAGAACTGAGAACAACGTTTTTCATCACCAGCCCCAAAATTTAATCTGCTCTTCTTCTTCTAACTTTTCTTCCTCGTTCTTATCTGAGATGGGTTTGGTGGGTGAGTGATATGGTTGTCACTCAGTAAGCAGGGGCGGGAATAACTCCCATTTTTCGAAATCCCATTTTACAGAAACAGTAACACAATAACATATAGAAAACTCTTATTTCGGAACAGAAGTCAGAATTCAGAAATCACAGGTTTCAGAACAGAAATCAGAAATAGTAAGCACTGAGAACGTTAGTGAATTTCATGGCTAAACTGATATCAGTCCCCTATATGTTCTCTCCTCTAAGGGGTGAGGCCAGAATCAGAATCAGAATTCAGAAATGTTCAGAATATATATTCCTACCATTAGTTCACTAGGGAGTTTCAGTGCTTCAAAATCAGATATCAGAAATCAATATAAATATGCTTTAAAACAGATATTATCAAACTGATTTCAAGATATTTATACATAAGCCCACTTACCGTAATTTGCTAGAGTTTCGGTTGAAGTCTACTGGAAATCTGGTTGTTCTCGCTACTGGATTTTACAGCTCAAACAAGGCACTCTCTTAGCTCGAAAATTTAAGTAATACTCTCAAGATTTGTGTAACACCAAATCAGATACTTGAGGGTGTTATTTATAGGCCAAAATCTGATTATTAGCCTCCCTATTAATGAACATAATCTGCCATTAACAGCCTTTATTCCATGTTAATGCTTCAGTTACAAGTCTAAGCTGAATCAGTAACTGTCTGCTGGAATTCGTTCTTCTGCTGCTGGATTCGGTCTGCTGGATTCTAATCTAAAATACCATCTTCTGAATTATTGAGTGCTACTGGAATTGTTAGCTTCTGCTGGAATTTCAGGTTCTCACATTAGATCTATAAATTGCATTGTTTTCATTTTTTCTCATGTTACATTGAATTTTCATTTTTAGTCATATAACTTATACGTTTTGTTTTCTCGATGTTCGATTCATTTTTGTACGTTTCAAGAACGAGGTATTTTAGATATTTTAGAAGGAAAATATTTTATTAGTGTTAACCCCCTTTAACCACGTTTCTAATCCTAATAGGTGGCGGTTGCAAGTTTTCACGTCATTAAAATAAAAAGAAATTTCGATTTCATATCTATGTAAAGATGAAAATTTCTCCACGGGTTCAGATCCAGGCGGGTAAATCCCGAAACGAGGAAGGGGATCTNATGAAAATTTCCCCACGCCCGAAACGAGGAAGGGGATCCCCGATTTTTTCGAGTTTGAGTTCGGAGATTTTTTTAAATCCAGAATAGTTCATGATGGGTATAGGAATATTATCTTCATCACCAAACCTACCCCAATAATAATAATAATAATAATAATAATAATAATAATAATAATATCATTAATTAAACAATATAATAATAAGTTCAAGTTCCGGTTCGAGGATTTTTCCAAACCCGCCCCAACCCTGCTCTATTAATATTTTTGAAACGAGGATGGGGGGATGAAAATTTGATCTCCGCATGTTCGGGTTTGGGGATTACTCCGAACCCGAAAAAGCGGGACCAGTCATCCTGTTGCCATCTCTATATCTATGTAATTTTGTTTTAGGTTTTTATGTCATTGGAAATTTATTTATTTGTATACTTAAACGTATAAATGTGGATTGGTTTCATGTTGTTATAGTGTTATTATACCATAAAAGAGGTGCAAGATTTGATTTTGATTTTTTTTATTTATTTACATTTTAATGGCACCTTTTTTATATATTAAACAAATAAAAACCTCATTTCTAATATAAACGATGTAAATCCCGACTTGATCGTTAGTTATAACCTCCCGTATTTAGACACAAAGAAACTAAAGGTTTAAACAGAGGAAATAACAAAAAAAAACGATTCAGAAACGACAAAAAAAAAACTTATTTATATCATTTCGAATTGCCTGCACTTTTTCATTTCATATTTTATGATTAATTACTTTTGTCGAAAAATCAGTACATTGTGATTATTTACCTTTTCATACGGACAAGAATTAAAATTTGAATTGAACAAAGAACTTTTCATTCTTCGTTTGATTTTTCATTTTTTCTATTTTACTTTATTAGATGATTTTTTTAAGGTATCACATATTTAAAATTTCGATTTCATCCGTTAATGATGTCATATAAAATTAATTCAACTTTGTATTACTAATGTGTAAATAAGCAAAATGTGAATTTAAGATTTGATATATCGTATCATTATAAACAATAAAAGTATAATTGAAATCTATGGATTTAAAATCAATTTTTACAGTTGACCCTAAGGTTTCGTTTAGATTGATGGATTCTAAATTAATGGATTTTAAATGTATTTTTCTTATTTAGAAAAAAAATACCACAAATTAAAATACATATCTTACATATTTATACAGTATTTCATGTTAATTAAAATGAATTTCAACTTCACTCAATAATTATATTATTTGAAATTCATTCTATTTTGTATTATTAATATACAAAAATAAAGTTGAAAGAATTGTAGTTTGATATGTAGGTTTTTCTAAAGCATTTAGGCACTTGGGCTTTTACGGATCTCTTACGAAGCTCACTCACCTATTTAGTTCTTGGACTTTGAACCCAGCAGCTACAAAAACATATGCACGTTTTTTTCCTTCTTTCAATAGAAAAATATATAATTTTTAATTAGAGTTAGTCCAAATGTTTTTTTAAATACTTTATTTTATTTTTATATACTTTCGTTTTCCTATATAAGAGCTTAAAAAAGCACGCGAATACTCGAAAGAATTATTGTGAAATTGATCTAAATTAATCATTTCGTTCGCGAGTTATTCAAACATCATCTCAGTAAAAAAACTCGTTCGAGATTGTTCGATGAGCTTATAACGTGAGCTCGATCTTGAGCACGAAAATTTTATCGAGTCAAGCTTGAACTTAAGGGTGTTCGGCTCGTAAGCTCGCGAGTTTGTTTGCAAGCTCGAGCTCATCTAGTTTTTTAGGCTAGTTTGTTGGCCATGAGTCTTTGTCACACATTGCTATTTTATAGTAATGTAAGCTAATGAAATAATATAAAATGAACCATACTCCTTAAAGTCTTATATTAGTTGACTTTTTTTGCTAAAAGTACTCTACAAGTTTGAAAACGAGATTTTTTAAGGAGCTTGTTTAACGAGCTCGAAAACGATTTTGTTTAACGATCTCGAAAACGAGTTCGCTTAATGAGTCGAGCTCGAGACATGCTCGTTAAACATGATAAACGAGCTATTAACGAGCCGGATTCGAGCTATTCGTGAGCTTAGCAATTTGCAAACGAGAAGAAAGAAATTGAAACGATGATGATTTATTTAGAATATAATTTCGAACATAATTATCTATCTTTTCTCCTTAAAAATAGGAAAGAAATATTTTTAATACAAAAACTCTGATAACTGTTTCATATGTCAATTTTGTGAAATGAATATCTAAAATGACTCATACAAAATATTAACTTGAACATAATTATCATATTTTGTCCATTTTCATTACTGAAAAATTCACACATTATCTATTAAATTATAAATATTTTAATATACTTGCAACATTATCATTCTTTAAAAAAGCGCATATTATCTAAATAATAATCAGTACTTTAACAAAATAATCAAAAATATTTTCAACATTGTTAGTCGTTTTATATAAAAATTAACTAAACTCAAAAAAATAAAAACAAAAATTCATGTGAGATGGTCTCACGGGTCAATTTTGTGAAACGAATATTCTATATGGGTTAACCACGAAAAAGTATTACTTTTTATGTCAAATATAAATTTTTATTGTAAATATGGATATGATATTTGATCCGTCTCACGAATAAAGATCCGTGAGATATGAAAGACCTGCTCAAAAATATATACCTACAAAAAACAAAGTTTTTTTGTTTTTTTATATATAAAAAAAGTGAGATAGATTTTTATTTTGTAAGACAAAATTGAGACCTATTTTGCATCAAGTAAAGTAGAGATCGAGGAGGAAAACGCGTAGATGATGACTTTTTGTACGTAAAAAGATATGGTTTTCTGATGTGTTCGTCTTTTTTTCATTTTTGCAAAAAAATTCAACACTAACCCATTTGATACGTTGCTCGTATGCTATTAGAATAATAAATACAAAAACTTGTGTGAGACGGTCTCACAGGTCATATTTCGGGAGCCGGATCTTTTATTTGGGTTATCCATGAAAAAGTATTACTTTTTATGCTAAGAGTATTACTTTTTATTATGAATATCGATAGGGTTGACCCGTTTCACAAGAGACTTACTCTAGAATAAATATGACGAGACGAAAAGATGTATTATTAATCAATTAACACATAGTACACCTCTACATGTTTGAACAACTTGCAAATTACAAATAAAAATCATGAAACTTGTGATAAATCATGATTATCACAACCCAAAAAAATGAAAAATCGTATCCGATTTAAAAAAAAATGTGAAAATATCGGACTGAGAATGTTCTCTTGACTTCTTGTTGATGGGATAAATATGTATCACAACTGATCATATATTCTCGTATGATTAAACTGCAAATTAAACCTAAATTTTTTAATGATGTGGTGAAATTTTTTCCGTGTATCTCGTTTGTTTTTTTATTAAAAATTTATGACAAGGAACCAGTCGTCAATATCCTTCGGATATGTACTGGGTAAACCTCAAATATATACAGTAACATGCAAACCGCACATCAGAACACCCATATTAATTGTTTATTTATAACATAATAAAATAGACAGACGAGCATCGGAGCATGCATGTAATTAGTTACACTAATTAATGAACGAGTTCAGCGAAGGAGGCTTGCTACACCTCCTGAAAAGTGCCGCTCGCAAGTTGACGATGGAGGTGTTGATCTTGCCGTGGCTTCATTATTTCCCCACACACGAGTGGCAGCACCTCCATGATTATTTGTAGCAGTTGGAGTTGAATTAGTAGCCGAAATGCTGCTTACAAGTGAATCCGTGAGTGGCCTTCCTCTAAAATTTTGAGAGGAAGGAGAAGGATTTGATCCCATTGTAGGGCGAGGGATTAATTTTGTGATCTATGTTTCAACTCGGAGAAGGTCTTTTGTAGGTGTAAAACTTGTGCATATTGACTACTTGCAAATGAACAAGCTGGTGACCACACGTAGCTAGGTCGTCAACTAATTGTGCATAGTTAACATGAGATTATTCTATGCTACACTTGCAGTATTTTTCCATTTGTTCGAATGTTAGTATTTGGATCATCAACATATATTTCAATTTACATAAATAAACACACACACACACATATATAGAGGTAACAATCTTTCCGACGATCATCTCATATTATTCGGCCATATTTTCTCTAATTAGTTGTTATTTGGCAAAAAGAAATATCATATCTTCGGGTTTTTTTTTTATCCGATGTGAACATGTAATATAAATGTAGTCAGGCGTCGCATATAATATAGAGGGAAATTGTAATTTTGATTCTTATGCTTGTTTATTTGTGATTTTGGTATTCTATATTATCAAATTAATTCGGTTTTATTAATGTCTATTTCAAAATACAATCTAAATGAATTTTGTGAGGTTTCCATTTTGTTCTATCTTAACAAATGTTAGAATGTAATATCTAATTAAATAATTTCACTTTTTCCTCATTAAGGAAAATCATGTCCCATAAATATATATATGATCTTCAACTTTTCGAATATAATCAATGTTCTTTAATAAAAAAGATTCCATCATCGTCAAAAAAATTATAAACTATTAATGTAATTAATATGCCGTCTTTTAAAATACAACCTGAATCTCAAATTGGTACACCAACAAATTATTTTTTATATCACATGAAATCTTACGTAAAAGAAAATATCTTAATCCAAACTTTAGAAAATAATATACATTCTCGATCCTTAGGCATAAATGTTTAATGCTCAATCAGTTATAAATTTAAATAGAATTAGATTAAAATCTCAAATGGAATTTTAATTTTACAAAAAAAAAAAGACAGCACATCAACATGACATATATACGAACGTCAGTATAATATTATGATTTGTATTTGTCGGACAACAATGGGGACAAAAGTGAGAAGGTTTTTGTCCAATCTATCCCCACTATCCCGGCAACCTTAAGAACATGTTTTTGGATTGAAATGCCAAATTCCTTTCGACTCGAAACAAATAGCAATGGACCATTGGTCATAAAATTGACAGCTTTGGTATGTGTACTGTGTGGAACTGAGTGTGGTAGGCAATATTTGTAATTATATCTCGATATCAGATATCGTTTTAAACTTGAGATGTTCGTATGGGCGTGTAAATTTTAATATTCAGTCAATAAAATTAAAATATGATTAATTATTACAGATCCAATCAACAAATAAACGTTCCCATTGAAATTTTGGGTCACATATATATCACAAAATTCAACACCACTTCAACAAATGAACAGATCTCTTAGCTAGCAAAAAAGTTTGGGTAAAGCGATGGAGTTTTATTTTTGGGATTTTCTTAAGCTTATAGGCCCTTTAACTTTTAGTAGGGCCACTCTAATGCTTTGTCTTAGGACCCAACGGCTATGTACAAGGCAAAAACAAGTTCAAACGAATCATAAGTACTCAATCCTATCCATTCAGATCAAACGTAGACGATCGAGTATTTCTTGTATCGTAAATCTCTAATTAAAATTTTAATATTTTATGCTCCAATAAATCGCAAGTGTATAGATCAAGTTATAATATAGTGTACGAAATACAAGTATCGTCACACAGAAATTGTATCGCATGATTATTACTTTTGCTCCGGCTTTTGACAGGATATCCTAAATTATTAACATCATCTCTCAAGATATATTAAACTAACTCGACACGATGAAATAATTAAATATATTTAACTATTTATCCAAGATAAGTTGTATACATGATTCGTGGAATCATCTAGCTTTCGATCTATTAGATTATAACTATCAATGCGTATTCAATTTTATAAGTTTATCAAATTATAAATACACGAATTGTGATATCCATTCTTATTGCAGACTATTCTCTCGACTCTATTCACAATATAAAATATTATCAAAGTTAATTAAACTTCAATAATCAAGTGAAAACAATAACAAAATCGAGCATATGCAAAATTCAAATATCAAATTATATAAAACAAAGTTTTTGGGTAGGATCCCCTTAAATCCCAACAAATAAAAAAATTTAGCAACTCAACATAATAAAATCTCAAAACCACAATCAAATGATGTCTCTAAAGTAAAGATATAAAAAGAAGAAGAACAAGAACTGGGAGACGTTGAAAGAAATCTTTACTTCGTGCTCGGTTTCTCTGCTCCGAGTCCTTTTTTTTCTCTCATTTCTCCTTGGCTACTGAAAAAATCTCTAAAAATTGTCAAAGTCCGCCCAAAAACATGTGTTATGGCTTTCCTAATTAGGTAGCCTCAAGAAACTTGAAAATAAATCAACCAAATATTATTCCTTGAAGATCACGCTAGAGCGGCTGGAATTGCCCACCTCAGTATGAACTCCACACAAATTGGCTTCTTCATGATATCAGGCCCACTAGGATGGGCGCGGTAGGGCGGTTGGGATTGCCCGCCTCAGCGCACTGGCTTGAATTTCGGGTCTATTTCTTCATGCACGCCTTCCTCGACTTTACCGTCTAAATCCATCTTTCTTGATCACATTTCCTACAAGTCCACCCAAACACATGAAAAACAATTACTATGAAAACTTATAATAAAAACAACTAAATATAGACGCAGCCTAAATGAAAATACATGAATACGACTCAAAATGACGAAATAAAACACGCAAAAACGACACACATTAAACTCTCATACTAACATTTTGCTCGCCTTCGAGCAAAATAAGCTACAAAACATAACATAACAAAATAAAAATGTAGCTCAATGGTGCATTCATGGTTCATAGTTATGCCTCATGGAATATCCAATATGTTTCCCATCCATCCACACACAATGTCCATGTTCGCACATTCCATTAAGCGTGGATTTGGAATGTGTGTGCAAGGTTGGTTCTAAAGTCATGCATTTCAAAAAGGTCAATTCTAAAATGTTGTAAGAGACATCGATCAACATATCGGTGGAAATATTTTTCTCCTACATTACTTGTATCACTAAATACAAACCAGCAAACACATATCATCAGGACTTTTTAGGCATATTTAATGGCTCAAGTGAGGGTTACTAAAGGCAGTTAGGATAGAAAAAAGACAGAGAATACAATGATAGATTAAATTGTGCACATTCAGATTTTTCATCAGATTTCTTTCAACTCCATACATTCTTTCTTTTTAGTGAGGAATAAGATTTCATTCTGTTATTTGGCTCCCCCAAATATTACTTCTCCTTTTACCGAAGATCTTTTTGCAAGAAACTATTCTTTCATAAGTTGAACTTTTTTTTGTATTCTCTTCGGTATAAAGAATAGACTGTGTATTTAATTAATTCCACGATGTATAACTATAAGACTTGATGTTTAGGTGAATTGCATATAACATTTATGTAGGTAAGCTCAATAAAATTCATAAGCTCAAAAGAGATTTTGACTAACTCGTATTCATGCTACCAGTAGGTATTCGTGTCAACGGTCATGATCGAGTTCAATTCACACCTAATGTCTTTCAAATTCCCATACAAATTTTTAAATTTTCATATATCACACAATTCTCTATTGCCAACATACGTGCAAAAAACTATTCATCATGCAATCCATTTTTTTCGTAACGACTTGCTAAACAAACAAAGTGATGCAAATGAATAGGCCAATATACTATATATATATCAATAATCATCATCGGCTAATAATTACACTCCTAGCACCATCAGCTAACTTTTTATTTGACTATGCACATTAAACAATGTAAACATGTCACCACATAAAAATAACATAAACAACTTCCTCCGCCCTCTCGATACTAAAACAATGCAATGTCTCTATTGCACTAAATTGTATCACAGGGGAACAAAAACGACACAAAATGCAACATGCTAAACAAAATGCAAAAAAAATACAAAATAACAGAATAGGAAAGAAGAAAAGGAAAAATCCTCTCAACGATCCTCATCCTCCTCAATGTCTAGTGGTGACAACTCTACCCCATGTTCCGATGGAATAGCATACTGAAACTAGAATGGAGGCGGAAACGTCAGCAATGGTGGTAGGTAGGTCGATGGATCAAGGCTCATCTGCGTGGCTATCCTTCTTAGCAGGGCATCCATCGAAGTCTGAGAAGCACTGCTATTAGATTGATATTGTGACTGGTAGTGAGCAAAAGCCCACAACTCAATAAATCGGTCACTGATGATACGACGGCGCAGGTCAAATTAATTTACTGTTCCGACTCTCATCGTCAATTGGGCACATACACTGCAGTCATTCCCCATGTGAGAACCGAATTTTTCTTCATTTTTTTTATTAATTATGTGTAAGGAAATTTAAGATCTTAGGATCTTGGATTATGGTATTAAGTGGAAAATATATTGGAAATCCTGGTATTGGAAATTTTATTATTGAAAATCTTAAATATCAAGTCAATAATATTTATACCAAGGCGTGCAAATTTCGAAAATTGGGAAGGAAATTTTGCAAGATTTGAATATCATACAGATTAAAAGAATTAAGGCATGAATATTGCTAGAAATTTTCGAAAAAAATCCTACTAGATTACATGTCAATGATTGAGATGGACGAATACAAGGTAAATTGGAAACAAATAATCAAATGTGGGCACAAAAAATCCTTACTCATAGCCACCATATTTTTGAACCATCCAAAGAGTGGGAATCAATGATTAAATTCCACAATTTAGGAGCTAAATCATCAGCAATGGAAGGAATATTGGAGTCAAATTTATGAGATTTGGCATGATTTTTGGGTAAGATTGAGTACCAAGTTTAGCATCCTCTCCTCCACTTATAAATACCCCGTCAAGCCTAGCATTTCTCACACCACAAATTTGAAAATTCCCTTGCTGAAATTTCAAAATTCCAGCAGCTTCCCTAGCTGAAATCTTGCTCAAAAAAAAAAAAAAATTGTCCCAAAGTAAGGCCAAAAGTCGAGCCAAAGCGCTGCCCAAGTGAAGAACAAGAAGTGATCCAAGTCTAGCATCGTGCACTCCACGTTTTTAGCATCAAGATATACGGTAAGTGGGCTTGTTTTAAAGTTAAACTTTCGTATATGCATATTTATTTCGTTTTTTCAAAAATACGATCGAGTACATGTTATTATCTTACTCTTTTCTTGTGTTGATTGTCATACTATTTTGAGCACTGTGAGGATTCGACTATATATGGGTGGGAATCCCAATCATGACGTGACCCTTACGCGGTGGGGGATATAATCGATATACGGCCCCGCCCCCTTAGAGGAGAAAAAATTAGGGACTGATATCAGTAAATCATAAAAAGTAGATGAATCTCAGTGATTGGTAAATGTTATGCATGTGTTATGAAGTATGTACGCAAGTCATGTGTTTCGAAATTTTATGCATGTTGTAATATTGTGCTCGATATGACCCCCACTTGATGATTGTTTCTCAAAATACTCACCCCCCTTACAACCCTTTCCCCAGATAAAACTGAAGAACAGGTTGAGGAAGAAGAGTCCAAACACTTTTGGGGCTGGTGATGTGCAAGACCAATGATAGATTTATATTTCGAATTTTATGATTAAGTAAATTGTAAGACGCTTCTGCAGTATTTACTATTTCGTTTAGATTGTAAAAACAATGTTTAATTCATTTGAATTATGATATAAATAGGTTTTCGTTTATACTATGCTACGAGACTGGTTGTTTTCAATTGTGTGATTTTTAAACAACGCCAGTGTCAACATGAGTTTCGGGGTGTGACATTTAAGTTGTATCAGAGCCGTCAGGTTCATAATCCGGTTGGGGAAGAAATTTTTGGAAAGAAATTTTCGGTGGGATTTTCAAAATCAGCCAATGCTATCCCCTCCGAAACGATCCAACAAGCGATTTTCACGACTAAGTCGTGAGGGAGGGGTCGAAATAGCGAAATTCTTTCGTTTAGGCCTCCGAAACGTCGTTTTTGCCGTTTTAGGAAATATTCGTAGACTCTATAACTTCTCTTAGAAAATTCCAAATTCGATTACGTCAATTGTTCTGGAATCCTCTCGACATATGCTTCGAACCCATGTGTCTATTTCTAAACTTTCCATTTTTGGGAAAAAAATATTTATACATTTTTCAAAAATTTCATGTATATAGCATCTTGTTCTATATTGTCTTTTGTTCTATATTGTTTCTTTCCGATTATGAGCATTTCCCTTTGTGATTTCACGAAATGGCTCCATCGACTCCCCTGTGATTCCGCACTCGTGCCCAAGCTGCTATTCATATGAAGCAACTTGCCTTTGATTATCAGTCGCACCAGATGAAGCGACTTAGAGCCAGACTAGGTGAGAGAAGACGAGAGATCGAGACCTTAGCGGCAGAAAAAGATGAGATTTGGGTCCAACTTAACAAGGCAATCCATTAGGGAGAGCTCGTGAGAGGAGACAACATGGATTTGAGGGATGTCATAGAGCAGAGCCTGTATCGAGAGAGAAAGTTGCGAGAGGATATAGAGTGGTACCGTAAGGAATTGAAGGAAGAGAGGCAGCAGAATGCCAGGGGCAAGAAGAGACTGGAGAATTCAAGTGATGCTATTAGCAGCCTTGTGAATGTGACCCACTGTCTGACCCAGCAGGTTGAAACTTTGAAGAACCAAGTTAAGCAGAAGAAGTCTGAGCGGGAGCAGTACCAACAGCATTCCAGTGATCTGTTGGACGCGGCTGATGTAGAGATACAGGAGTTGAAGGCACAAGTGGCCCAGCTCACACATATGATAGAGATACTTCAAGAGGAAGAGCCAGAGGAGGAGCAAGAAGATGAAGAGCCTATAGAGATAGATGAGCCTATAGCAGCCGTCGGAGATGGAGAAATAAAGGAATAGAGTATCTTAGTGACCTTTCTTTTATTACTAGGAGTTTATCTTCTCGTTGTTGCTAAAGTATTTCATTCAGTACGGTTATTTTCATTCAGTTGTTCCTCTATATTCAAAAATTAATAAAGTACGTTTATTTATTAATTTCAGTTGTTCCAGCATAACTTATTTATTCAATCATGTCGATATGCACAACAAATTCATATAAACGTTTAAATTGTAGTAAATGGTCGGTAGACCTCCGAGGTAAAACCGCAACCCTCTCTATGCTGACTACAACCATGCCAACGAAGAGGATAATGGACCACCGCCTGGCTTCAGTCTTAACCAGGCAGACTTGATGGCCATAGCCATGATCGTGGCGACAATACTGCAAGGGTTAGTGAACTCGAACACAAATCAGCCACCTCTACCTCCACCACAGAATGGGATCAAGTTTCACTATGAATCACTTCGCAAGAACAGATGTCCAACCTTCAGTGGATCTGCTGACCCTGAAGTTAGCCAGAGCTGGTTGAAAAGTGTGGAAACCCAACTGCGACTATTGGAAGTTCCCGAGGCACTGAAAGTGGACGTGATTGTACATTTCCTAGATGATAAAGCAGGCAAGTGGTGGGAAGCAATCTCGCCAGCCATGAAGTGCGGGACCAATCTCGTGGCAGCATTTTCGAGAAGCTTTTCTGAAACAGTATTATCCCGCCGAGGTCAGACTGCAGAAACTGAGCGAGTTTGAAAATTTCATTCAAGCTCAAGATATGTCAGTTGGGGAATACACCTCCCAGTTCAATGCCCTTGGATCATATGCTCCAACAATCTTGGTGGATGAAGTCTTGAAATTGCACCGCTTTAAGAAGGGGTTGAACAGCAGGATCCAATCAGCTCTAGCAGTCTACCAACCTGCCAACATTTCAGACCTGATGGTCGCGGTTATCCGAGCCGAAGCTGACATTCGTCGAAGAGAAGGGGAAAACAGGAACAAGCGACCTCTTAACAGTCAGCCTTCCCAAGGAAGACCAATGTTCAAGAAGCCCAATCAGTCAGGTGGACCTCCCTCAGGACAATCCCCCGCCACTAACCATCAAGGACTCAAGTCATGCCCAACATGCGGCTTCAGACACGCCGGAGAATCTTGAAGGGCCAGCGGTGTATGCTTTGGATGTGGGAAATTAGGGGGCAGAATTGCAGAGTGTCCAACTTCCGCCAACCGACCAGCAGGGCAGAACAAAGGAACTAGGCCAAATGCGGGAGCAGGCCCTAGTAAACCAAAAGAGGACAAACCTAACGACAGGGTCTTTGCCATGACTCAGGAAGAGGCAGACGACGCAAATGAAGTCGTGTCAGGTACCGTCCTAATTCAAAAAGTGCCTGATTATGCATTACTTGACTGTGGTGCTACACATTCCTTTATGTCTAGATTTGCTAAGAAGTTAGGATTTGAGCTCGAGAAATTAACTGAGCCATTTCGAATAGCAACACCTACAAGTAGGGCCATTGAAACTGACGAAATTTACAAAGATTGTAAAATCAGTATTAGTAATCAGACTTTTAGTGCCGACTTGATACAATTGATCATGGTCGATTTCAACATCATCTTAGGGATGGATTGGTTAGCAAGAAACAGTGCGATAGTAGATTGTAAGGGAAAGAGAGTCAAACTCCGAACCCCAGATCAGGAAGAAGCCATGTTTCATGGTAAATCTAAGGAGCGGAAGTCACAGCTTTCCGCATCTCAGGCTTGGAAAGCCATGAAATCCGGAGATGACATATACCTAGCAATGGTCAGTGAAGTAAAAGAAGAAGTCGAGCTGAAACTGGAGGACATCCCGATAGTGAAAGAGTTCCCAGATTTTTTTCTAGAAGAACTCTCGGGGACAATCCCCAACTGCGAAATTGAGTTCGAAATCAACTTGGTCCCCGGTGCTGCACCAATCTCTAAAGCACCTTACAGAATGACACCAACCAAACTCAAGGAGCTGAAAGAACAACTCCAAGAATTGCTAGATAAAAGGAAAATTCGACCGAGTGTGTCCCCGTGGGGAGTTCCAGTACTATTCGTGAAAAAGAAATACGGGAGTACGAGATTGCGCACTACAGAGAACAGAACAAGATCACAATCAAGAACATGTACCCTCTACCTTGGATAGACGATCTGTTTGATCAGCTCAAAGGAGCCGCTGTCTTTTCTAAACTTGATATGATGACAGGTTACCACCAGTTGAAGGTCAGGGCTGAAGATATCCCAAAGAAAGCTTTTCGAACCAGATATGGGCATTATGAATTCACATTGATGCCTTTTGGCATGAAAAACGAGCCGGCAACATTCATGGACCTAATGAACAGAGTATTCAAGTCATTCCTGAATCAGTTCATAGTGGTATTCATCGACGACATCCTCGTCTATTCCCCTGACGAGAAAAGCCACGAAGAGCACCTTCACCTTGCTCTGCAAACCTTAAGAGAGAATAAGCTTTATGCTAAGTTTATCAAGTGTGAATTCTGGCTAAGGAGTGTATCCTTTCTAGTACATGTGATCTCGAAAGCAGGAGTGTCAGTGGATCCAAGGAAAGTGCAGGCAATTACAGAGTGGCCGAGACCCAAGAACGCCATCGACATCATAAGCTTTCTTGGATTGGCAGGTTACTACCGAAAGTTTGTCGAAGGGTTCTCCTCGATAGCAGTACCACTGACGAAACTCACACAAAAAAATTCTAAGTTCATCTGGAGTGAAAGTTGTGAGAAGAGCTTCTAGACATTGAAAGAGAAACTCGCATTCACGCCAGTGTTGATCTTGCCCACAGATAATAAAGATTTCACTATTTACAGTGACGTCTCTAAGGAAGGCCTAATATGCGTACTCATGCAAGAAAGAAGGGTGATCGCCTACGCATCAAGGCAGTTGAAACCGCACGAGCAAAACTACCCTACGCATGACCTGGAACTAATAGCGGTTGTCTTTGCCTTAAAGATTTGGAGGCACTACCTCTATGGTGCTAAATGTTAAATCTTCACCGACCATCAGAGCCTAAAATACTTGTTCACCCAGAAAGAACTTAATATGAGACAAAGGCGATGGATCGAACTTCTGAAGGACTATGACTTGACCATAAGCTATCATCCGGGTAAAGCAAACAAAGTGGCTGATGCGCTAAGTCGGAAGGGATCAAGCAAAGTGACTCTAGCTTCCCTCTCGGTCCACCCATGTCTACGGGAGAATGTCATGTTAAACCAAGATCGAGACCCGGTGCTGATCAAACTTAAAGATCAAGTCAGAGAAGGGAAGTCTCAAGATCATCAGATCGATGACAAGGGAATCTTATGGATGAAAAGAAGACTGTGTATGCCCGACAGCGTTAACCTTCACCAAGAGATAATGGCAGAGGCGCACAAGTCAAAATTCTCAGTCCACCCAGGCAATATGAAAATGTACAGAGACCTCAAGGAGAATTTCTGGTGGAATGGCATGAAAAGAGATGTAGCTAAATTCGTCTCCAGATGTCATGTATATCAACAAGTCAAAGCAGAACACCAACGGCCTGGAGGATTACTGTAACCTTTGGAAATTCCTGAATGGAAGTGGGAGCATATTTCCATGGACTTTGTGGTAGGATTGCCAAAGTCTAGGAAAAGCCACGACGGTATGTGGGTGATCGTAGACAGACTCATGAAGACTGTACACTTCCTACCCGTGCGCATGAATTACAATCTCGACAAGTTGGCTTCACTATACATGGAAAACATTGTGAGGCTGCATGGAGTGCCAGTGAGCATCCTATCTGATAGAGATCCGAGGTTCGTCTCGCACTTTTGGAAGAGCTTTCAAGAGGCCATGGGAACGAAAGTGACCCTAAGTACGGCCTATCATCCTCAAACCGATGGGAAAACTGAGAGAACCATACAAACCTTAGAAGATATGCTGCAAGCATGCGCCTTTGAATTCAGTAGCAATTGGAGCACTCATTTACCCTTAATTGAGTTTGCTTACAACAACAGCTATCACAGCAGCATTGGAATGGCTCCATACAAAGCTCTTTATGGAAGAAAATGTCGATCACCACTTTATTGGGATGAAGTGGGAGAAAAAGCAGTGGTGGGACTCGAGCTAGTATAGATGACCGTGGACAAGGTTAAAATCGTTCGGGAAAAACTCAAGGCAGCTCAAGACCGACAGAAGAGCTGGGCAGATCTGAAGAGAAGGCTTGTAGAGTTCAACGTGGGCAAGAAGGCCTATATGAAAGTCTCGCCTACGAGAGGAGTCGTTCGATTCAGTAAGGCCGAAAAACTGAACCCTCGTTATGTTGGACCATTCGAAATCTTTGAAAAAGTGGGCATGCTAGCATGCAGACTGGTGGTGCCACCAAGCATGTCAAGAATCCACAACGTGTTCTACGTGTACGAACTGAGAAGGTACATTCCAGACCCAAGTCACGTGTTGGAAGTAGAACCACTCTTGATCGAAGGAAACTTGGGAGAATAACTGAAATACGAAGAAGTCCCTCTCAGAGTTGTGGACACCAAAGAGCAAGTCCTTAGACGACGTATCATTCCCTATGTCAAAGTGCAGTGGTCCAACCACACAGAGCGAGATGCAACTTGGGAAGTCGAAAAAAAGATGCGAAAGGAATATCCCTATCTATTTGGTGACCAAGACAACTCAAGTTTCGAGGACGAATTTTTCTTCATTTTTTTCTCTTCATTTTTTTTATTAATCATGTGTAAGGAAATTTAAGATCTTAGGATCTTGGATTATGGTATTAAGTGGGAAATAAATTGGAAATCCTGGTATTGGAAATTTTATTATTGAAAATCTTAAATATCAAGTCAATAATATTTATACCAAGGCATGCAAATTTCGAAAATTGGGAAGGAAATTTTGCAAGATTGGAATATCATACAAATTAAAAGAATTAAGGCATGAATATTACTAGAAATTTTCGAAAAAAATCCTACTAGATTACATGTCAATGATTGAGATGGATAGATACAATGTAAATTGGAAACAAATAATCAAACTTGGGCACAAAAAATCCTTACTCATAGCCACCATATTTTCGAACCATCTAAGGAGTGGGAATCAAGGATTGAATTCCACAATTTAAGTAGCTAAATCATCAGCAATGGAAGGAATATTGGAGTCAAATTTATGAGATTTGGCATGATTTTTGGGTAAGATTGAGTACCAAGTTTAGCCTCCTCTCCTCCACCTATAAATACCCCATCAAGCCTAGCATTCCCCACACCACAAATTCGAAAATTTCCCTGCTGAAATTTCAAAATTCCAGCAGCCCCCCTAGCCGAAATCTTGCTCAAAAAAAAAAAAAACTCGTCCCAAAGTAAGGCCAAAAGTAGAGCTGAAGCACTGCCCAAGTGAAGAACAAGAAGTGATCCAAGTCTAGCATCACGCACTCCACGTTTTTAGCATCAAGATATACGGTAAGTGGGCTTGTTTTAAAGTTAAACTTTCGTATATGCATATTTATTTCGTTTTTTCAAAAATACGATCTAGTACATGTTTTTCTCCTACTCCTTTCTTGTGTTGATTTTCATACAATTTTGAGCACTGTGAGGATTCGACTGTATATGGGTGGGAATCCCAACCATGACGTGACCCTTACATGGTGGGAGATATAACCGCTATACAGCCTCGCCCTCTTAGAAGAGAAAAAATTAGGGACTAATATCAGTAAACCATAGAAAGTAGATGAATCTCAGTTATTGGTAAATGTTATGCATGTGTTATAAAGTATGTACGCAAGTCATGTGTTTCGAAATTTTATACATGTCGTAATATTGTGCTCGATACGACCCCCACTTGATGATTATTTCCCAAAATACTCACCCCCCTTACAGCCTTTTCCCCAGATAAAACCGAAGAACAGGTTGAGGAAGAAGAGTCCGAACACTTTTGGGGCTGGTGATGTGCAAGACCAATGATAGATTTATATTTCGAATTTTATGATTAAATAAATTGTATGACGCTTTCGCATTATTTATTATTTCATTTGGATTGTAAAGACAATGTTTATTTCATTTGAATTATGATATAAACTAGTTTTGGTTTATATTGTGCTACCACTACAAGAAAAATGATTTTCCGCAGCACGTCATCAACAGCGTGCATTAAAAGCACGCTGCGAATATTATTTTTAACGGCGTGCATCCATATGTGCGCTGTTAATATTATTGCACTTGACAGTATTAACGGCGTGCATTAAAAACACCCTGCGGATAGTAATATCCGCAGAGTGCAGTTATATGTGAGCTGTTAATAACTTATGCAATTTTCGCAGCGCACAATAAAGGCACGCTGTTAATAATATTATTAACGGCGTGCATGATTATGTGCGCTGTTAATAGTAAATCATTTTTTTTAAAAAAAATCATTTTTTTTAACGGCGTACATATATAAGCACGCTGAGGAAAATGGGTGCGCCATCATTTAGCGACGATTTATTAAACCGTCACCGATTTAAAACAAGCAACGGTTAAAAATAACCGTCGCCAAATTTAGCGACAATTTTAGCATTAATTGTCGCTATATTTAGCGACAGTTTAATTTTATCCGTCGCAAATTTTTAAATCGGCGACGGTTAAATATACAACCGTCGCTATTAGCGACGGTTTTAATACAAACGTCGCTAATAGTCTATAAATATCCGCATTTCTTTCCCATTTTCTTCACAACACTCAAATTTTTCTCACGATTTTAGGATTTTAGTTTCGATTTTAGGATTTTAATTTCGATTTAGTGTACTTTTTTGTTTCAATTTTTACTTAATTTGTAAATGTTATTAAAAATCATGAGTATTGTTATTAGATTGTAAGTCTTTTTTTAAAATTTATTAAATTATAAAAGTAAATTTTTTTTATTTTAACGAAAAGATTAGCGACGGATTATGAAATCCCGTCGCTAAATGTAGCGACAGTTTTAAAACCGTCGCCTATAAATTTAGCGACGGTTAAAATCCGTCACTATTAGCGACGGCAATTTAAAAACTGTCGCTAAAATTAGATTGTGCACTGATTATTAACGGCGTACATTGCACGCTGCGGATAATTGTATTAACGGCGTGCATATCGTGCATATGCACGCCGTGGATAATAAGATTAACAGCGCGCACATGTACGCCGCGGATAATCTTGAACTTTCAACAGCTTTGAACTTTGCAGCGTGCAATGTGCGCTGCGGAAAACGAATTTGCGCGCTGCGAAAAGCCATTTTTGTTGTAGTGTACAAGGCTGGTTGTTTTCGATTGTGTGATTGTTAAACAACGCCGGTGT
>NC_133321.1:13459179-13464269 GCF_012295235.1 Primulina huaijiensis
CACCAGCACCTGGCGGAGCAGGCGGCGGAAGTACCGTACCGGAAATCGAGAGAATCTCGAAACGGCCTTGAAGCGTCACCACACTCCCCGCCGGAGATGCTGGCTGGCGCAGGGTCACATTAGACACTGTCCCACTGCCGCTGAGGATGCAAACCCCACGCCCCCTTTTTCTGGCATAAACAGACACGCTCTCCACAACGTCGTTGCCAGTCGAGACTTCCAGAACGTGGGACCGGAGAGCATTGGGGCTATCACGCGTGACGAACACAGGAGGCTTGGGCTTGTTCTTGGAACCAGGCGGCCTGCCGCGAGGGCGGCGGTTGACGGTGGGAGTACCCCCGGAGCTAGTGGTGACCACAGCGTCCGGATATTTTTCAGGCGAAGAGGGTTGGATTTCCGAAGCAAGATTTTGCTGAGAAGGGTTTTGGTGCAGGTGGAGATCTGGGGCCAAGAGATGATGCTCGTAATTACCCGCCATTAATCCCACATCTGTAGTCCTCTCCCACCAATTGTTTGCCAGCTCTGAATCTTTCTATCTTTCACCAGAGATCAAATTGAACACGGAATTGAAAACGTAACCCTTTGTGCTGTTTCCGCACTCTACTTATCAGACAAGAACAGAAGATGGGATGAACTTATTACATCAGAGCAGAAGCGAAAGGGGCATCGAACAAAAGATCCAAAGTGGAGAAAGCAAGTACTATTGACTAGAATCCAAGAACTGATTAGACAGCATCAGTTACAGTACTATTTCTATAATAGCTACTAAATCTCAACGCTGCTTCGTAAAGGATCAAATTCCACTCCCCACTTGCGCAACAAGCTTCAAACACAATAAAAAAAATCTCACTTCAAATCCCTCCCATTATACAATGAACCTTGTTTTATCTTTTTTATCCTGGATGCTCTAACAGATCCAGCAGAAAACTACCGTAGCTTCGATCTTTCTTCAAAATATACCGACACCAAGAGGAAAATCTAACTAGCTGGGCCTGCAGAAGCTACATATATTAGTGATTAAGATGGTGAAGTTTCTTGAATTTGGTAATAAATGAAGAGACAAAGAAAAAGGAGCCGGAAGAACGATATATTCTCAGCTGACGGTGGTGAAATGCCCTAGGAGGTGGAGATTAAGGAGAAGCAATGAACAAAAACAAAGTAACAACAAAATAAAAAATGAAGATAATTTGAGGTGAGAATGCAAGGGATTTCCACTTTATATATATATTAAAAAAAATAAAATTTTCTTAAGAAATCTATTCACAATATTTAATTTTCTCTCAGATTGAGTCTCACTTTATATTAATTTATATAGATTTGACCATTTTATTATTAAAAAAATATATCGTTAATTATTTTCATATGATTAAACAAATATATATATATATATATAAATAATTAGTTGCTAATATCATTTCCAGTCATTTCAACTATTTAAAAAATTGTTAATATTCTTCTCAGATAATTAAACAGTTTTTTCTTTTTTAGAAATATAAAACTAGTTTCTGCATCGAACTAAAAAATATTTTTAACTCCAAATTTTTACCCGTTGATTTACATCTAAAAATAAAGAAAGTTCATTTTTTTTCCAAAAGCATATATTCCTTCCCTCAATATATTTAGATTTATATATTTTTTCAAAAAATAAAAAATACAAAGAAAATTATTATTTAACTCTTGTTTTATGAGTTTTTTTAATATAATATAAATTTTTTTAGAAAAGTAAGTAAGTATTTAATGAATAAGACTAAATTGACAAAAAAAAATAGAGAAAATATTATTAAATATAATACAGATAATTACACATACTTGGGTCAGATAAAAAAAAATATGATTTTTATATTTGAGACAGATGGACAAAAGAAACGCATGAAATAAGGAAGAATCGACAAGTATTACTGAATCAAGAACATGATATTTTTTGTTAGAATTAATGCAAACCACAGTGAAGCTAGCTAGGACCCAAATCAAAAACATTATATTTTGTCTATGGAAATTTGCATGTTTTATTTGGTCTTGTTGTATATCAATCTATAGTCTTAATTAATTACTTTATAATTTTTTTCCATTTCAGTCTTTTTTTTTTTTTATCGAACTACTGTCATATCATCCAAAATACATGACACCAAAAAAAACGATGTTTCATGGGAAAAAAAAACTTATGTAAGATATTGGAGTATTTACTTAATTTAACATGTAAGCGTCACTTACCTGAAACAAGACTTATTTCGAAAGTGCCGGTGACTTGCAAGTTAGGTTAGGTTCCAACTTCAATCTTGCACACATATACTGAAGAAATACATGCCTACAAATTCTGACTTAGTTCACACTTGGAAATAATTCCATCGTGCCTGTTTCCTTACGCCACCAACTTTTACACAAAAATACAAATGCTGATAACTATATCTAATCCTTTTTATTCATGTAATTTGGGTCAAAATTCATCCGGAAGCTCAAATTGAATCACCAAACTAGGTGCACAAGATCAAATTAAATAATAGAGATGCCAAAATGATTTATGCCCTTCAAGCTGTCCCATCCCCGTAAAAACTTGTGTGAGACGGTCTCACAGGTCGTATTTTGTGAGACATATCTCTTATTTGGGTCATCCATGAAAAACTTTTACTTTTTATGTTAAGAGTATTACTTTTCATTGTGAATATCGATAGGGTTGACCCGTCTCACAGATAAAGATTCATGAGACCGTCACACAAGAGACCTACTCTAACATAAAATATGTGAGTTGAATTGGTAATTTTTCGATCCACCAAATAGGCTGGTATTCAAAAGGGTTGATTTAAACAATATTTCAAGTATGTTTTGCATTGTTTAGGTTAAAACATGAGTTTTAAGGAAAAGCAACTCATTGTGAATTTAGGTTTTTATCATACTGTTGTATTTGCAACATTTTTGAAAAACTTTATCAAGATATACAATATTATTTCTATTTCAAATCCTTTGAAATTGACGATCGGCCGTGGTTAATCTTATTTATAATTTAAGATGTTTCCATCGTTGATTTGTTTGGACCAAATACCCGAGGCATTTGTCTCATATTTCTTCTAAGATCTTATTCTTAACAAAATTTATAATTACTTAAAAAGTAAAATTAAACATAAGTAATTAAGAATACAGATTATTTATTATATATGTATATATGGTAGATGAGGTAAATTTGTTTAAAATCCCCATACAAAAACTTAAATTTGTATTCAGTCTCTGTCAGAAAAATTGTGTGTTTGTACTCACTAATTCACAACAAATATGTGTTTGCATTTTCTGAGCTCACGTGTTTTTTATCTGATAAAAATCGCTACAAAACATTAAAAATATTGTACTAATATATGATATTTGAGTATCAAATGTTTCATATCTGATACTGATATATGATTTTGGAGTATTCAAACATGTATAACAAATATTGATATTAATGACACATTTTTCTTTCCGATGACAAAATGATACAAAACATTAAAATATGGTATTAATATATGATATCTGAGTACCAACTATTTCATATATGATACTATATAATTTTTGAATATATAAACATGTGTATCAGATGTTGATATTAATAAAGTTGTTTTTATTTTATGCTCAAAATATTATATGTTATATCATATCTAAAATTATTAATACACATATATCATATATTAGTAATGCATTTTCAATTTTTGTGTCGATTTTCATCCGAAAATACTCAATAATACCAATATTTGATATATATGTTTGAGTATTTAAAAATCATATATTAGTATCAGATCTGAAATAATTTATACTCAAATATCATAATTAATATCAGAATTTTTTGTATTTTGTATTGATTTTTATTTTTAAAAAAATAAACGTGTGAGTCTAGAGAGATCAAACACATATTTTTTAATACCCAAATGTATTTTTTAAAGTTTTTTTTAGTAATTTACCGTGACAGATGGGCTAACGGTAGTTTGTCCCATCCCACCACAAATAATAAATAATGCGGGCAAAGATGTAACACGCTATGGGACCACGTGGACATTGTCAGTACGTCGGAACTTGATCCAAAAAGACTAAAACCTATCTTTCTTTTCTTTTTCTTTTTTATTTTTCTTTTATCTATATATTTACAATTTAAAAAAATAACTAATAAATAAATAAATCATTATCTTATCTGTTATTCATTATTTTAACTNATCAGTTTATAAATTAGATATTTTAGTGATTGGAACGTGTTGGATTTGACAATAAATTATAATTGATGTGTTCGAAAGAGAATTTGATACATATGCTTTCAAAAAACAATAAATATTTGATGGATATAATATAATATATGGGTTTTTATTTATATTACATAGTACTGTATAACTGCTATATAAATCTAAACATTTTTTAAAAAATAAAATTATACTAAATTAACCCTATCAAGATTTTGTAGTTGGATCATAAATTTATTGAATGGAATTAAATTTACTCTATTTTAGCCGCATTCTCTACAAAATATCTAACTAATTATTTGAAAAAAAAATTTCAAATTTAATTAATATTGTATAGTATATATATAAGAATGATATATTATTCAAAAAATCGAGTAAAAAAAAATAAATAAAAGTTATTCACACTGAATTGGTAACTAATACTTTTATACATCTATAGTCTGTAGATGTATATGTAAAGTCTTTTTGAACCGGAATTCTTGCCTAAACCCAAACAATGGCTTTCCCCACTCAATTATTAATTCAAATTAGTATTTCACATGTGCAATGCATGAAGTATTATTTCATGTAATTAATGATTAAATTAATAATTATTAGTGTCTGAATAATTATTTAAAAGTATTGATATAATATAATTAATATATTTAAAATATAAAAATTATTGTATCAGAATATTTATGTTTTTTGATATAACACTCAAATGATGATAAAAATATTTTGTCGTTAAATTGACTTATTTATCTTGGTCAAGTGAAACTGCTATTAATAAAAACAATAAAAAATATTTTAAAAAATCATATATTATTTTATTTATCAAAATTTTAAACAATAAATTAAATTTTTTAAAAATTCAAATTTTTTGTCATTTATTAGATGAATAAATTTTTATTAAAAAAT
>NC_133321.1:13464327-13480167 GCF_012295235.1 Primulina huaijiensis
AATATGATGAGAGTAGTAAACATAATATATATATATATATATATATATATATAAAAGTAACACACAACTTAAAATCATAATCGAAATTAAATTGAATGATATAATCAATTCAGATACTTAAATGTAGTTTAAATTTTGAAGAAACCTCAAATTTGAATTTGAATTTTAAAAAATAAATTGAAAAAATTCACATTTAATTATGTATTTATTTTTTATGCAGGTCGATCGTATCAACAAACTAATCATAGTTCAAGTGCCAAATATATTTTTGAATAATTTACCTCAGGAGATTCTAAACATTACACTCATTTTTTTTAATTCTGATCGAGTAACACAAAATTATATCCCAAATTAAACGAATTGAACAAAGAAAATCCGACAATTATGTTGCCCCCAAAACAGCTCCTCCCCATCCACACAAATTTCTCGCCACTAATTTTTATATTCTCATACTATATATTATAGTTTAATATGAATTGATCCAAATATAATATTTTTTTTAATAAAATAATAACAACAATTTAATATGATATGTACCCGACATGGAACTGCTCGATATGGAGGGCAGTCCCACGATCAATAAAAATAATAAGTTGATCCCACATAAATCATATCCACTACTAAGATGTGTTTGTTAATTTTCTCACAAAGTAATCTTCACTGTATAATTTTTGTGTGAGATATGATGAGACGTGGAGCACATGAATGTTAATCTTGAAAAATATTTCTGTATTCAAACACGCATATTCGAAACTCGAACAAAATAAGATATTTTGATACAATGTTCAAAATTTGGTCAAACAATCTCTGTCTAGAGCAACCAATTTCATGTGAACCACATCGTTTGCTTAAGATGATAAATTGAATTACAAGAATAACATTGTTGTTTTCTAACTCAAATATCGTAAAATCTGAGTCAAATACATGATGTTGAATCTGCTTAGTTTGCTCACTTCACATAATGATGTGTTGGATTGATTTATACTAGATAGGGAAAAACACTAATTGTATGATCCATAAAGACATAAATCATCATGTAATGTAGTCCCAACTTTGATGTTTATACAAAAAATTAGTACATGATTGTTGAGTCCAATAATTGTCCATGTTTAGTAGAGCGATCGAACCGTAATGCTTGAACTGTTGTGCGGTTTAAAAGATTTGAGTTGCACCATTACCACCAGCTATAGCTTTTGATAAAACAGCAAGTCCTCGGTCCTACAATGACCATTTTCAAGCAATTTGCCATTGAAACAAAATGGCTAGAGGACAACTAAAACAAGAAATATTAGAGAGATGGTTCCAAGGGGTTGTAGTAATGATTGATTGACCTTAAATGGAATGGTACCATGAATTTTACCCAAATACACAACGGATATACATGATCAATGGAAATGGGAATGGGGCCAATTCCCATAAATTCAAGAAATGGGACCAAATAATCCAACAAGTGGAACAAGTGGTGATCTCCATGAATAAGTCCAACCAAAGATATCACATCTCAAAACTTTGAGTCATCTCAATATCCAATATTTGTTCCCACTTGTTCTAACAATATATATACATGTACCACACCCCCTCCCATGCCCACAAAGTCATCTTTCATTTTGCTTGTGATGGTGATGAACCCACATGGTTCAATCATGATGCTATATCTCTTGCTTTTTTTGATTGAAAATTTTATATATTTTTTTGGGTTTTAAAATTTAATTGTAAATTTAAATTATAACTGAGTCTTTAATATATATTAGTGACTGAGGTATAAGCATTGTGTGTAACATAATATTATATACTTGAAATATTATTTAATCAATTTATAGAATAAATATTGGATATTTATAATTTGATGAGAATATTATAATTAGTGTGTAAGTGTGTTCGTACACATTGTTGTGTATCACAAAAAATCTATTTTTCTATTAAACTCAATTTCAATAAAAATGTAATAATATATGGTAAAAAAAAAAAAAGGTTTTTTGCGTTAACAATACTAACCCTAAACAACGTTTATATCATTATATGTTATATAAGTTATTTCCCACTTTTGTTTTTTGAAATTTGAAAAAAAAAATATCTTTTTAAATCGAGAAGTTTTCAAATGTGTTGGTACGGTCAGCGCTTCCATTTTTGGGGAAGATTTCAGACGCGAGATTGATGTAGTTGGAATTATTACGTGGTACTGAAGATGAAGGTAAAAAGAGAAGAAATTTTGGTGTCCTCTTCAAACAGTTTTTTAACCTTTTTCAACTATTATAATATAATATATATTTATTTTTGATCCTCAAAAAAATATATATATATTTATTTTTGTGTGTGTGTGTGTGTGTGTGTGTGTGAAACATTTCTATGCACGATGTTGTGTCTCTTTTTTTCTTGCTTTAACATTTTCCTACTAGAAAATGGAAACATTTAGCTTTTTGAGGCTTGAATTTCGGAAAGGCGTTCTAATAATTAACAATAATTTTATATTGTAATTTAATGAATTTTATTAATAATTATGAAGGATTGCAAATGTTTCGAAATAGTTATCCTTCGAAATCGAATTATTTACTCGAAAATTAATAATAATAAATCGAAAGTTATTTAAATTATTTTTAAAATCGAATCCTCCAGCTAAATAAAATCAATCTATCCAAATTTCAAACGCATCCAAAAAGAAAGTATATAACAAGTGTTACTTATCACTGCATATATGGATCAAATCTACATGTATCACATATATAGACAAGTGACAAGTGAAACCATATCACAAATGACCTACTCAAATTAATAATAATTTAATAAATAAAAAAATACCATCATTTGAAAGAGTGAGTCTCATGTGAGACCGTCTCACGGATCTTAATCTGTGAGACGGGTCAACCCTACCTATATTCACAATTAAAAGTAATACTCTTAGCATAAAAAGTAATACTTTTTCATGGATGACCCAAATAAAAGATCCGTCTCACAAATACGATCCGTGAGACTGTCTCACACAAGTTTTTGCCCATTTGAAAACTAAGCAAAAGTAAAACTCCATCAACTTTAAAAATATCTTACCAACTCCTGAAAATATTTCAAAATTATTCCAAAATGTTAGAATTTGAAAAGTTTTATTGCCAAAAAATTTGTACGACCTTCCAATCAAATAATAGTAAACATTTATGGGCGTGGAAGGAATTAATTTCATTTGTTTGCTTGACTACTGAATAATTCCTAATTAAATGGCATGTATGAATATATGACTTCAAACCTTGACTAATTAATCAATCAAATA
Source organism: Primulina huaijiensis (assembly GCF_012295235.1). Lineage (NCBI taxonomy): Eukaryota > Viridiplantae > Streptophyta > Magnoliopsida > Lamiales > Gesneriaceae > Primulina > Primulina huaijiensis. The sequence goes on from NC_133321.1 coordinate 13,467,587, forward strand.
ACATTATATTATCAGAAAAAAAGTAAGATTTCATTTTAATTTAATATTATATTATTCATGTCAAAAGTAAGCACACAATCAATATATATCTATCTAATTACACAAAGATACACAAATTTATTTTAAAATATTTTACAATGATTAGTTATATGGTGTCACGTTCGTGACATGGCAAACATTTATATTTATATACAATTAATTATATATAATTATAAAACAGTATTTTATCTATGCCTAGCACGTATTGGGCAGTAATTTTTGCAATCCGTACATTTAAATTTTATTAAAGAATTTAGGGGAAAGATTAAATAATTAATTATAGAAAATAGTAATAATGATTATAAAATATCGTTTTAATTAAATTAATTTATAAGATTTTCACGTGGTGATGGAAAATACATTGATGGAATCAGTTGTATCACTTAAACTTTAAGTTGAAATTTGGTATATATATTTTTCGATATTTTTTTAATATAAAATTTTGAATATGAATATATTTATTTTGTTGCTGATATTTTAAGCCACCGGACAAATTATATTGGTTAGATCATGTGGGCTCACGGATCGGCCCGTACACCTTGGGATCAATACACCAAAGTTCTAAAAAAACGTGAAGCGCCCCGAAGCGCGGATGTCGAGCTCCAGGCTTTTCAAGCTTAAGCACGATTAACACGAGTTTAAGCATGAAAAATCGTTTTTTATCTGTAGTGTAATTGTAATTATCTCAAACTAATAAATAGATAAAATAATACATAAATATGATAAATTTAAGCCTAATGCATTAATTCTCATATTTATAAAAACATAAAAATCTCAAAATTACAATCTTTATTTATTTTTGCAACTAGACCACATTAAAAAATCTTAAATATTTGTCAAATCATTGTCAGACACGCTTAATCATAATTAAAAATTAAAAATAAACATCTAAATTATAAACCTAATTTATTATTTTAAAATAAAAGACATACCTTCAAAATAAAAAAAATTAAAAATAAACATATGTGATTAATTGTGCTTAAGTACATTTAATTAAACGTTTTAATTACGTTTATAGTTTGACCACTTTTTCCCGCTTTTGTTCGAAGTAGGACGTTTTTTTCGAACTTCAAGCTTGTTTTTTAGAACAATGCTTTATATTATATGTGTACATACGTGTGTATATATTTGGGCTCACTGATCGGCCCGTACACCTTGGGCTCAATATATTATATGTGTACATGCGTGTGAATATACTTGGGCTTACGGATATAGCCCTCCTTGGGGTTTGTGCCCTTGTTAGATATCCTTACAAGACCAATTTGTCATTGAAAAAACCAAAAAAAATAAAAAATTTAACATTTATGTTATGATAAAATCAAACGGCATGGAGTTGGATACGCGGTATATAACTATTGATTTGTCGTTTTTTGAGTAAAGTAATATCCCTTATTCTTATCTCTCCATAAAATCAATAATCACTCAATTTTGAGTTTGTATAGGAGAGATATGCTCGAAATATTGAAACTGATCATTTCTAGCCAACAACTATATCTGTGTTGCAGAACCAACAAATTCATCACGATTTATCAGTTTTTTAATCTCCGATTCAAACTTTGACTTCTGAATATGATTTGTAGATCATTATCTTAACTTTTCAACGCATACTGCATAGTTTCATTTCAATAATCGAGTTGAGAGATATGGTTAAAATACCAGAATTGCTCAAGTCTAGCCGTTTGCTGTATCTGTGTCCTCCAACTCAATCTTGCAGAGTCCGGTTAGCATATATAACATCTTGAGCTGAAATACGAACGTCTAGATAATTAAGTTTTCTTTCCAAACGTTTTATCTGCTGGTCATTTGGATCAATGGGTTATAAGATATGGACAAAATAGTATAACTGCTCAAGTTTATATGGTTTCAGCTCGAAATGCCAGCTTGATATTGCGATCACCGGCTTGCCTAGATAACATCCAAATTAGTCGTGTTGGTATGCATATGACTTGTATCTTTTTGAGTTTTCTATTTAGTTGTTTTGGTTTATAGTCATTTTGATCAACGAGTTATGAGATATCATTGAAAAACATCAGCTTGTCAGATTTTCAACTTGACCACAGTTTAGTTTTAGTTTCTCAAAGCTTCCAAGTTGACACCTAACAACTATATACTTGAATAAATACACTAGAAACACAATAACAAAGTTTGTTATTATCAAAATCAGAATTGCTAGCATGTCTGCAACCTAACAATATCCATGAAGTATCATGATTTTATAATGCTGATGTCTTTAAATTAGCAAATATGATTTTATATTGGAAGAAAATCATGAAAATCATGATTAAGAACTGATATAAAATTTAACATATTAATAATCTAAAGAGATTCATGATTAAGATATTATATGATATCTAATATCTATAAATATTATCGAAAGATACATGTAGGATTGAGAACTTGACGATTTACTAAAAGTTATAACGGGTGATAATAATCCAACTCTAATATTTTCAATCGTACAACAGTTCAAATACTACGTTTTCAATTGTTTTACCAAACAGATGCAATTATTGCACATCAACATTCTATCTCCCAATAATTGCATTACTTACAATCAATGAGAATCGAATTCATTACTTTGGCTCTGATACCAATAGTAGGATAGAACGGTTATTACCGCTTTACCAAAAGTTATAATCGGTAGTAATGGTGCAACTATAATATTTTCACTCATATAATAGCTCAAACATCACGTTTCGATTGCTCGATCACAAAGATGCAATTATTTTACTCCAACAATATAGATGTTATGTAAAAGTGTATCAATAAATAACATTGATCAAAAGATGCAAGATTTGTTGATATTCATGAAAAATATTAATATAAGATCCAAGATTTAACAATATCGTTGAGTAATATTGATTTAATGTTTTTTTAATTAAGTGATTTTAGGATCTTACAAATAGAAAAATTCATTACAATTTATTAAATAATATCAATATCAATCTAAAATATCATTACAATTTATTAAATAATATCAATATCGATATCAATCTAAGATCTATATAAAAAAAAAAAAAACTATTGACATGATATCAATTCAAATCATATATTGATTGTTAATGTTCTTGAAAAAGTATGATAGATCACTCTTAATATTCAATAGTGAATTGCATAGTATATTGAATAAAAATTATGAATACACGAGAGTGAAACTGCAACGGTGTCAATCGAAAAAGAAAGTAAAGATTGAATTGATATCAACGTATATATTGGATAACAATTATTATGGTAGTCTATATGCAAGATGATAGTAGTAGGCTTATTTATGAAAATTTTGAGTCATTTTATTTATTTAATAATTTAACCAATTTGATTTGATTTATTGCTTGGCTTTCTTGTTTTCTGCTCCAGCATGCTTTGAGATTTTATAGTGAATTAGCATATTTATCTAATTTTTGAAAAATTATAGCATATGTTTTGTTTTGATTCACATAAATTATTTTGATGACATAAAACAATTTATAAATTTTGTGAATATATTCTGTCAATAAATTTAATGAATATTGCATTAAATTATTTTATTCAATAGTTCGCGAGCTGTCCGCAAGTCTTAATATTTTATTAGTATATTATAATTATATATTAAGTATATATACGTTTCGAGTTTTAAATCGTTTCACTCTTTCGAATCTTCAATATCGAACCTTACTATGAATCATAGTTTGAATAGCTCGCGAATAAGTTTGAAAATTTTGAGCTGAACTCAAGCAAAAAAATTAAAAAAAAATCGAGCTTCAAATTGAGATCCAACATGAATATACTTAATTCAAATCAAATACATATCTTAAAGTTTTACTAATATTTAACACGATTCGATTGGTTTATACGTACAAACATGTTGGACGACACTGGTCCTGACGTCCCAGTCACATCTGGACAGAGCATTTAACATTTCCGACGTTGGAAACCAACCACATTTATTAATTTCATGTGTGCCAAATCAAATCGTCCATATTTCATCATGTATGGTCCCTAATTCAGCCATGTGAATCCAGCCAGTTTTTTTATTTTAAGAAAAAGAAACAGCTATGTCTTTGACAATAGTAGTATTTTATCCATGAGATAGATACATCGATTATTATTTTATATAATTAATTATTAAAATTGATAAATGTTTGCATTTTAAATTTTTTTATACAATATAAGAATGTATTTAAATTTTAAATATTATTATATCAAAAATATTTATATCATTTTAACAATACTTAAAACGATATTAACAACTTTATATCATTAAATTGACTTCTTTATCTTCTTTATATTTATTAAGTGAAACTGTTAATAATAAAAAATAATAATATATTTTAAAAAACATATATATTATTTTGTCTATTAAAATTTAATTTTCGAAAATATGTTAAAAAATATTATATAAAGTCCTAATTAAGATAAATAACAATAATAATAATTATAATAATTTACAAACAATCAATATACAAAAATTCAAGAGACCTAAAAAATTATAATACGCAATATTATATAAAATTTAATAATTTATTTAATATGATAAAAAATAATTGAATAAATAAAAATAACACAATACTCAAAATTAAAATGATATAACTAATACAGACCTTAAATATAATTTATATTTTCAAGAACATCAAATTCAAATTTAAAATTTGAATTTTAAAAACAAAAATTTAAAATTTTCACATTTATTTCATATTTATTTAAAATATTTAATGTGATAGATGAATACATTAATATTAACAAATATTTTTTATATAAATTTTTTTGTGAGAACTTTCCATGCAAAAAATTGTATAGAGATGTTTAATGAATGAAATAGAGAAATCACAAAAAAAAAGGGTTCAAAATATCAATTGGGATATGTAAATTTTAAAATAATAATAATACGGGACAGGGTAGTCAAAATGCAATCTTTAATGGGTCATTAAGATTGAAATCTAAAAAAAATAAAAAAATTACACAGATTTCAAGAAAAAACCAACGCCGTAATATAAAATTTTAATTTCCAAGAATGTTCAACAAAGGATCCTACGAACAATACAAGTTTGCGCACCGTCGATGAATTTAGAGCAATTTGGATTCAAGTCATATAAGATGCATGGGCGCGAATTTAGACAAACAAAAACAGAACATAATCTCATTCCACAAATGCAACATCAAACTTCCAACTATCTCAAGGATAACTTAACCTGTACAAAACTAACAAGGAAGACATGCAAAAAACAAGGCAGCCCCCGCTTCAAGAATCACTTATTATTACAGGAACACCAAAAAACATACTTTGGATTCACTAAATGTGGAAGAAAAGAAATTTAACAGATTAGGGGAAGCACCAAACCTTTCACAGACGATTCGGGTAGCCCTTTGATTCTAATGGGGGGAAGCTATGTGCCGACGCGTTTGCAAACCTAGTGGCTCTAATCCTTCTCGAGACCCTTTCAACAGCACGACTGGCCACCCTCTATTCGAGTGAAAAGTCGGGAGTTATTTTCTCCTAGGAGCCAATTTTAGTGATATCCCGGCTAGAACGGTTGTATTTCATGTGGCTTTTGATAAGCTGGCCAGCTGCAATAGCAGACATTAAAGAGAGCTCTCCGGCCAACACTGAACCGGCAACAATGGCGGCCAGGAGCTGGGAATTTGAGCCTGGGGACTCTTTGCTTGCGCCCTTTACGCCAAGAAGATTGAGGCAAGCTGACTGTGACGCCAATTGTGTTCCACCACCTATTGTGCCAACCTGGAAGACATGATATGATAATGGGGTTCCTGAGATGATTAAGTATACATTTCGAAAAATATAAAGGGATTTGAGGGTGTTGGCATATTCAGAACCAACAATAACTTTAGATATCAACTCTAATAATGGCAGGAGTAAATGACAAGCTTATATAGGGAACAAAATTTAGTTCCCAACAAAATCAAGCCATTGTTAATGAAAATCCATGTCGCTATCCAAACACAAGGACCTGGAAATTTAGGAACCATTTGATGTCAATGTATTAAGTATAAACAGCAGCGGCATCTTAGAATAATTATCATTGGTTTCCTGTCATGTCATGTTTAAATACAAAAATATCCTAATAAAGTCTTTTTTTAACAATTCGTTCGTTTTAGAATAAGCCTTTTTCTTTAATGAAAAACAACTTCAGGAATTTCAGCATATAAAGCACGATTTGGTGCGAATTATGAGACATTGGCTATTTGCACATCCTTGTTTCATCCATCTGTTGGCTTTAGTTCTATAACAAATTTTAGTTTTACGTCATTCAGTTATCCATATGTTTTGAATTATTATCCCTATATTACAATCATCTATTATTTTATCCCATGTACCAAACGTTTCCTAACTATTCTTATTATTATTATTTCTAAGCATTTTCAAGCATTCAACCAGATCCCAAAAACATTCCTTTGAAATGTTAAGAGCACAAGTGTGAATACGTGTGTCTCTTTGACTCGATATAAAACCAAATCTCATTACCTCAATGGATGGCATGGTCACAGAAACATGGAGATCTTTCCCGTTGTTAACAGCCTCCATCATAGTAAGACAGTGAGAACTTTCTATATTCTGTGCTGGATCCTGCCCAGTCGCAATAAAAACGGCTGAGACAATATTTGCAGCATGTGCATTGAAACCACCAAGAGCGCCAGCAATAGCAGAGCCAGCGAGGTTCTTGAGCATGTTAAGCTCGACAAGGGCTGATACAGAAGTTTTCAATACCTTTGCTACCACGCTTTCACTAATTATAGCCTCGCAAACTACTGACTTTCCCCGTCCCTCAATCCAATTGACCGCAGCAGGTTTCTTGTCAGAGCAAAAATTCCCTGCGTGGGTAATGACTGATTTGGTCAGAAAAAAATGAAAATCGACAAAAATCTCCATTGTTGTGTTTTGAAGGAATGAGGACTTTTACATTTGGCATCAGAAGCTAATAAATATGGCATGGAGTAATCGGAATAAAGAAAATGAGGACAAACACGACAATAAGAATGATTCTACGAAAAACCAATATGATGTCCAAAGAAGGCCTAACATTTGACAAACCATGATAAGCACTAGCAACAGTGGAGCCAAGTAAATGAATAATAAGACAATGCTTAAGGGCAGCAATTGAAGGGTTAATTAATGTCTGCATTTTAAGATCAATGGTACCAAAATCTTAAAAATATGAGAGAGATTGTACTCACCAGAAATGCCAATGACTTCCATATCAGGAAAATCATTAACGAGGAAGTCTAAAACATTCTGAACACCTTTAGAAACCATATTCATCCCCATGGCATCACCTGTGCTACAGCTAAACCTAATATATAGATTTTTCCCTGCAATTGCACATTGAATACCTTGTATTCTTGCAAATCTACTCGACCTGTTCCGGATAAACAGGAGAAAATAGATGAGAGCTCATCTACGGCCCTAAATCTATATTTAAAACATATAAATGGACATAAACTGGTGTAGATAGTTAATTACAGTAATCACCTCAATTAACAAAGTGGAAATAATCTTTTTCTATCAAAGAAAGTTATCTTTCAAAAATCCAATCTGATTTCGACTGATGGAACATAGAACGGTATCATCAACAGAATTCTAGGAATAAAAAAATAAAGGGAAATGTCACAAATGAATCTGAAAAGGTGTCCTTTGATGACCAGAATTTCTATAGCAAATAATGAAGGGATTTAATCACTTAAAAATTCTTTTTTTAGCGTAGTAAAATCTTCGCTTTCAACTAAAATAACAAGTTACTTCTCAGTTCTCCCTGTATTTCAAGACACCGATCATCATCAAGGATTCCTATAAATCCTTAAATAGCAATGATAACAATCACAAGTCGAGAACATAATCCAATAAATTTCTGAAAAAATACAAAGCTACAAATCTACATGCATGCAACTTCAAAGAAAAAAATCAGTAAACTGTGTACGAAAAAAAAAAGGAAAAGAGCAAAAGTGCTTACTTATTGAAAACAACAGACAGTGTGTCGAAATTGAGAGGATCCTCCAAGAAGAATTTCAACTCGGACGCCCTCTTGGCGGAGGCAAACCTCACCACCGGAGCTCTGGTCATCCCATCTCGCAGAAGCACACACGTAGCACCCCCAGATGCGTAGATTGCCTTGCACCCCCTATTCGTGCTAGCTACCAAACACCCTTCTGTCGTCGCCATCGGCACCGTGTATTCGCACCCATTCAGCAACAGTGGCCCGGCGATCCCAACAGGAAGCTGCACATACCCCACTGGCATCTCGCAGCATTGCCCCAAAATCGAGTAATAATCAAACCCCTCCAAAGGCAATCCCTCCATAGATCTCCCAGTCAGCCGCTGGACCGCCTCCCGACGAATCTTTGCAGCTCTAAAGCAATCCCCGAGCTTTGACTCCAAAGAATAAGACGGGATTTCTCCCGAAACAACACATTTGACGAGATCCTCGTCATCTTGCGGAAGTTCCATGGGTTTCGGCTTGGAAGGAGGCGTCGGTGGCAAAGAGCAGTGAATGCTCCGATCTTCCTGGATAATGTCACAAACGAAGCGCTGGGGCTGATGATCTTCTCCTTCCGGTTTCGAAATGAACGACTGCACAAAGTCGATTCCGAAGAACCCCAGGAGGTAAATGAAAGACGCGATGAGACAAGTAATGGCCGCAAGCTCAGAGAGGGAAAGGACGTGGAGAGGAGTGGAGTTACGGATCTTGTCACGCCAACGGTGTAAAAGGAAGTAGGATACGGAGAAAAACAAGGTGAAGAAAATGCCGTTGGTCAGGTAAAGTGGAAGAGGGAGAGCGTCCGACGCTTTAGGGGAGGAACGGTGATCGCCGGAGGCCGACGAATGAGGGGGTGGAGGAGGAGAAAGAAGTGGTTTGTTGTGTGAGTATCTGGGCGGCCTCCGGCTGATATCCATTGCTTCGACGGTGCAGAGTGAAATCGGGGGCGGAGCGATGATTTCGGGAGGAAGGCGTTGTTTAATATAGAGATGGGAGAGTGGAGCAGTCTGCACAGCCAGACAGGCGTCAAACGTGCTCTTTCTTTCTTTTCCTTTTTTATTTTCTTTTTTTTTAAATAAATAAATACGTAAATTAAACTGATTATTAATTGCTTTATGTGACAACGAAGCATTTAGTGTTATTGGTAAATTTTTTCATCGATGTCGTTTATAATTATAATAAAAATAATATTTTTATAAATATTAGAAATCCATCTTATTTTGTAACGATATCAAAATCAGACACGACTCACCAACTCGACACGATTCAATCAGAAAAAAATCAGATTTGTGTTTGGGATTTTCGGGTTATGGTCAGATCGGGTTGGACTCGATAGCTGACCCAAAAAAAAATGATCGAGTTGGGATAGGTTCGGTTGACCCGAAAATTTTAATTTTTTTAAAAATATATATATAATTAATAAATATTGTATGTCTGAAAAAATATTTATTGTATATTTATATATTATATTTTCATAATTTAATATTTATTTTAAACATTTTTTTATTTTTTAAACAATTTTTTATTTGATTTTGTAAATATATTTTATTTTTCTATCATTAGACTTTCAAATTTAAATCATATACATGAGAGAGATTTTATTATTTTGTGTTTAAATTAAAATATTATTATTATTCTTTCTGAATTTTATTTAATTTCCAAAATTCGAAATTGGGTTGATCGAGTTGATTCGATTTCAGGTTCGGGTTAAGAGTTTTCTGGTTGACTCGGATTCGGATTGAGTAATTTTTGAATAATACTATTGCTTAACCGGACTCAACCCATCCAACACATCCGAATTGACATTTCGGAAAGTTAATAATATTATAGAAAAGTATTATATAGATGTGATGGACGAAAGTGTAACACCTGTACCAAAACTAATATTAAATTATTGATTTATTATTATTTTTTTAAAAAGAAAATATTCAAAAATTAATTTTGTGCTAGCAAGTTGACTTGTGAGCTCATGAAAAACTTCTTTTGAGTTCTACTGAGCCAGCTCGACGACTCATCGTACGTCACTACTATGTACTTAGGCTGCGTTTGGTTGCAAGATAAAATAAACTAATGATTAGTATGTAAATGATAAAGAAAATGATTGTTGTAGAAATATAATGTATGGAAGTATGTTTGGTAAAATTTTTAAGTATATGATAATTTTGAAATTTTTGATGAAAGTACAAAATTGCCCTTCCTCTTTTATTTTTCTTCTTCCACTCCGATGGCGGCCGTCCGACGGCGACGGCGACGGCGACGGTTGTGCGGTGGTCCCGCGGCGGCTGTGCGGTGGTGTCCGGCGAATTTCCGGCGAGGGCGGCGGCAGCGAATTTCCGGCGACGGCGGCGAGGTCGCGGCGGCGGTCCGACAAGGTTCGGCGAGGTCGCGGCGGCGGTCCGGCGAGGTCCGGCGGCGGCGATCCGGCAGCCGAGGTGGTTCAATAGCGGTGAAGGAAGAAGGGTAAAATTGAAAAGAGAATAGGGATAGAGGAGGGATTAATAATCCTTCGGAAGAAAGAGGTATTATTTAATCACACGTAATACCACCTATTCACTTGTATGAGGGATTGAGCTGGATAAATAAAAATCGTACCAAACGCAGGATAAAGTGTGATAAATTAATCAATCCTACCTAATCCTATCTACCAAACGCAGCCTTAATAAGCTAATTATCCTATTATATATATATTTTTAAATAAATTCATTATTCAACAAATAATATATTTATGTATGTACCGAGTCCGAGCTTACAAAAATAGATTACTCGAATTACTATATTTGTCAGTTGTAACAATTTTTAAACATTTATCAGTCTAAAACTATATAAGATTGAGATATTAAAATCATCTCTCATTCAAAATATAATGTATTTATCTCGACTCATTAGTCCGTAGATATAACATTTTACTTCACAAGTTCAATAGATAACTTTCACATGCATATCACTTTGGTTTCACATTGCATTTATCTACCAATGTTATTATTAGTGATTTTTTTTATAATTATCTGTCACGTCTTTGGTCTGAGCTCGATTTTTGTAACTACTTCATATTTATGTTCGTTTTACAAAAATGATTAACACATATTGTTATAAAAGCATAGATCGGATTGGAGAATTGTGATTGATGGATATTGAAATGGTCAAAAAGATCAGAGGCTGAATCACACAAAGGATGGTTTAAAATGCAATATTGTTGAATATTATTGAATATTAAATACGTCGGTGTGTTTGGTTCTAATTGACAGGTCCAACCGAGTGGTTTGTACATATGATTTTGTCAAAAACTTCTGGCCTTGGGTTGATTATATATTGATATGCATGAGTTAAAATAATGAGTACCGGAATGCTAATTACTCAACTCGTATTTATATGTGTCCAAATATATAATCACAAAAACTCCTATGAGATTATCTTATATATTAATTTTTTGAGACACATCTTCTATCCGGTTCATGAAAAATTATTATTTTTTATGTCAAAAATATTCATTTTCATTTTAGGTATAAACCAGATTGACTAGTCTCACGGATATAAATTCATAAAACTATATAACAATATACTTACTCGTATACAATGTTATCAATATGAGATCAATTCATTGTAGTCGTACGATTTGAGACCAGGGCTCGAGACAGTCCTGGGGTGGTCAATATGGGGCCACAACACAGAGCCCCCAACTGGATAGAGCCCCAATTAAAATGAAGTTATGAGTATATTGGGTTGGATATTTGGGCTTTGGATTGAGAGTGAGTTTCTGGAAAAACTTGATTATAAAATATTGATTGATGACTTTGCTGATAAAAATGCAAGAAGATCGGTTTTTCACTGTTAATCGTAATAGAATATATTTTTCTTTTTATATGATGTAACGAGAGTGATTATTAGCAATGTATAATGTAATTTTTTTTTTATCATAGATATTAGTTTATGTAATCAAATAATGAAATTATGTTTATATAATTGATTTTAGTATTAGTTTTATTTAAGTACAAAGGGTCTCTTTTTTTTTTTTCACCAGACTTTTCAAAGTCTAAAACCGGCCTTGACCAGGGCGATGACAATTTTCTCATAGAGAGGTTAGAACAACACTTAATCTCAGGATTCACATAATCTAGGTTAGAAGTCAGATTTTTGTTTTCTTTCGTTTCCAAAATTAGTGTCGTTTTCACACATGATTCACCTGCGTTATTCAAAATCCGTGTCACACATTCTCTCTTTAAAAAAAAAATGATATGCTAAACGAAATAAATATAATTTAATTTCCTTTCTACATTTTATAACATATTAAAAATTTTAAACACTTCCACAGAGTGATTATGCTGAAAATGATTAAAATTGACTTTATGTGATATTTTGACTCCGGGATAACTTAACGAAAAAACATGTAAAATCCAATGTAACAAAAAAATATTTTACTTCAATACTTTTTAAAAGAATATTTTAGCTTTGACTAGGTTTCTTGTGAGACGGTTTCACGAATATTTATCTGTGAGACCGGTCAACCCTACCGATATTCGCAATAAAAAGTAATACTCTTAGCATAAAAAGTAATACTTTTTCATGGATGACTCAAATAAG
>NC_133321.1:13480875-13614091 GCF_012295235.1 Primulina huaijiensis
AAAAAAAAATGATCGAGTTGGGATAGGTTCGGTTGACCCGAAAATTTTAATTTTTTTAAAAATATATATATAATTAATAAATATTGTATGTCTGAAAAAATATTTATTGTATATTTATATATTATATTTTCATAATTTAATATTTATTTTAAACATTTTTTTATTTTTTAAACAATTTTTTATTTGATTTTGTAAATATATTTTATTTTTCTATCATTAGACTTTCAAATTTAAATCATATACATGAGAGAGATTTTATTATTTTGTGTTTAAATTAAAATATTATTATTATTCTTTCTGAATTTTATTTAATTTCCAAAATTCGAAATTGGGTTGATCGAGTTGATTCGATTTCAGGTTCGGGTTAAGAGTTTTCTGGTTGACTCGGATTCGGATTGAGTAATTTTTGAATAATACTATTGCTTAACCGGACTCAACCCATCCAACACATCCGAATTGACATTTCGGAAAGTTAATAATATTATAGAAAAGTATTATATAGATGTGATGGACGAAAGTGTAACACCTGTACCAAAACTAATATTAAATTATTGATTTATTATTATTTTTTTAAAAAGAAAATATTCAAAAATTAATTTTGTGCTAGCAAGTTGACTTGTGAGCTCATGAAAAACTTCTTTTGAGTTCTACTGAGCCAGCTCGACGACTCATCGTACGTCACTACTATGTACTTAGGCTGCGTTTGGTTGCAAGATAAAATAAACTAATGATTAGTATGTAAATGATAAAGAAAATGATTGTTGTAGAAATATAATGTATGGAAGTATGTTTGGTAAAATTTTTAAGTATATGATAATTTTGAAATTTTTGATGAAAGTACAAAATTGCCCTTCCTCTTTTATTTTTCTTCTTCCACTCCGATGGCGGCCGTCCGACGGCGACGGCGACGGCGACGGTTGTGCGGTGGTCCCGCGGCGGCTGTGCGGTGGTGTCCGGCGAATTTCCGGCGAGGGCGGCGGCAGCGAATTTCCGGCGACGGCGGCGAGGTCGCGGCGGCGGTCCGACAAGGTTCGGCGAGGTCGCGGCGGCGGTCCGGCGAGGTCCGGCGGCGGCGATCCGGCAGCCGAGGTGGTTCAATAGCGGTGAAGGAAGAAGGGTAAAATTGAAAAGAGAATAGGGATAGAGGAGGGATTAATAATCCTTCGGAAGAAAGAGGTATTATTTAATCACACGTAATACCACCTATTCACTTGTATGAGGGATTGAGCTGGATAAATAAAAATCGTACCAAACGCAGGATAAAGTGTGATAAATTAATCAATCCTACCTAATCCTATCTACCAAACGCAGCCTTAATAAGCTAATTATCCTATTATATATATATTTTTAAATAAATTCATTATTCAACAAATAATATATTTATGTATGTACCGAGTCCGAGCTTACAAAAATAGATTACTCGAATTACTATATTTGTCAGTTGTAACAATTTTTAAACATTTATCAGTCTAAAACTATATAAGATTGAGATATTAAAATCATCTCTCATTCAAAATATAATGTATTTATCTCGACTCATTAGTCCGTAGATATAACATTTTACTTCACAAGTTCAATAGATAACTTTCACATGCACATCACTTTGGTTTCACATTGCATTTATCTACCAATGTTATTATTAGTGATTTTTTTTATAATTATCTGTCACGTCTTTGGTCTGAGCTCGATTTTTGTAACTACTTCATATTTATGTTCGTTTTACAAAAATGATTAACACATATTGTTATAAAAGCATAGATCGGATTGGAGAATTGTGATTGATGGATATTGAAATGGTCAAAAAGATCAGAGGCTGAATCACACAAAGGATGGTTTAAAATGCAATATTGTTGAATATTATTGAATATTAAATACGTCGGTGTGTTTGGTTCTAATTGACAGGTCCAACCGAGTGGTTTGTACATATGATTTTGTCAAAAACTTCTGGCCTTGGGTTGATTATATATTGATATGCATGAGTTAAAATAATGAGTACCGGAATGCTAATTACTCAACTCGTATTTATATGTGTCCAAATATATAATCACAAAAACTCCTATGAGATTATCTTATATATTAATTTTTTGAGACACATCTTCTATCCGGTTCATGAAAAATTATTATTTTTTATGTCAAAAATATTCATTTTCATTTTAGGTATAAACCAGATTGACTAGTCTCACGGATATAAATTCATAAAACTATATAACAATATACTTACTCGTATACAATGTTATCAATATGAGATCAATTCATTGTAGTCGTACGATTTGAGACCAGGGCTCGAGACAGTCCTGGGGTGGTCAATATGGGGCCACAACACAGAGCCCCCAACTGGATAGAGCCCCAATTAAAATGAAGTTATGAGTATATTGGGTTGGATATTTGGGCTTTGGATTGAGAGTGAGTTTCTGGAAAAACTTGATTATAAAATATTGATTGATGACTTTGCTGATAAAAATGCAAGAAGATCGGTTTTTCACTGTTAATCGTAATAGAATATATTTTTCTTTTTATATGATGTAACGAGAGTGATTATTAGCAATGTATAATGTAATTTTTTTTTTATCATAGATATTAGTTTATGTAATCAAATAATGAAATTATGTTTATATAATTGATTTTAGTATTAGTTTTATTTAAGTACAAAGGGTCTCTTTTTTTTTTTTCACCAGACTTTTCAAAGTCTAAAACCGGCCTTGACCAGGGCGATGACAATTTTCTCATAGAGAGGTTAGAACAACACTTAATCTCAGGATTCACATAATCTAGGTTAGAAGTCAGATTTTTGTTTTCTTTCGTTTCCAAAATTAGTGTCGTTTTCACACATGATTCACCTGCGTTATTCAAAATCCGTGTCACACATTCTCTCTTTAAAAAAAAAATGATATGCTAAACGAAATAAATATAATTTAATTTCCTTTCTACATTTTATAACATATTAAAAATTTTAAACACTTCCACAGAGTGATTATGCTGAAAATGATTAAAATTGACTTTATGTGATATTTTGACTCCGGGATAACTTAACGAAAAAACATGTAAAATCCAATGTAACAAAAAAATATTTTACTTCAATACTTTTTAAAAGAATATTTTAGCTTTGACTAGGTTTCTTGTGAGACGGTTTCACGAATATTTATCTGTGAGACCGGTCAACCCTACCGATATTCGCAATAAAAAGTAATACTCTTAGCATAAAAAGTAATACTTTTTCATGGATGACTCAAATAAGGTATTTGTCTCACAAAATACGACCCGTGAGACCGTCTCACACAAGTTTTTGCCTTTAGTTTTTAGACAATAACACAAGAACTTGTTTGCACTTTTTTCTTTCAAAATTTTTATTTAAAATTTGAAAACACATAATATTTTTAACAAAAAATAATGTCATGTATGTTTTTCTTTACCCGAATATAATTTTGGTTCTCTATATTTACAAACTTCAGTTCTAATAGTATATTTTCTTAATTTTTGATAATATTAATCATTTTGTTTAACACAAATATTGATATATAACACTGTATACATCAACATATCATCGATATTAAATAAGAATCACATGAAAATTGATTAAAATTAAAAATAAATAAATAATAACTGATTAAAATTTATATTCGATAAGATGGACGACGGTTTTCCCATATCGTTTTGCTCTGCATAGAAATTAATCCTTGTCGGCATCCTGCCGGCCCGCCACTCTACGAATTGGGAATGAGTTCCACGTGTTTATAACCTCGCTTTGTCATGTAGATTGTAGAGTAACGTGGTATAATTCAACTAAATAAAGAGAGACAGAAATATTTTGACCATGTCTCTTGTTAAGTGCAATCGAACTATAATAATTTATTAATTCCATTTGGCTATTTTCATTAATAGAAAAAAATTATATAGTAAACATATATGTAATAGTATTTTTATGGTATTTTTTATTAAAATAAATATTAGTTTTCAAAAATGATAATATTATTTTTTTGTGAAATTTAATTATTGTTAGCAGGTTGAGCTCCCATGGTGTGATGATGTGTCACATTATACTCCAGGCAGCGATTCTCACACTGGGCCGCCCATGCTTTCTTTGAGTTGTCGATGATATTGTTTCGGTATGAGAAAAATGATATTGTAATTATCTTATCGATTTTTCGGTATATCGAAAAGTCGATATGGTATCGGTAAAATACCGTCGTATCGAAAATATATATAAAAAAATTCATTATCTTGTAATTTCAAGGCCAATGATTACCAGTACTAAACAAATCCATTAAGACATTCAAAGAGACCAGGAAAGATATATGCAAAACAAATCCATAAAAACAATAAATATCAACCGCAACATGTGTCTGGAGATCCAAGACATCAATTAACACTAATAAACTTCAACCGCAACATGCGCGACTTCTTCATCCGCTATATTTGCAACAATGTCTAAGGTCCTGTGATTTCTGAAGCCTGTCAGCTTTTCAACAAGTCGAGGCTCAGCATCCAGTCTTCTAGCTAGCTGTAAGGTTAGGCTATAGAGATAAGAATTCTCAACAGTTTAAGTTCTCAACTATGAGTCGAGTTGCTTCACCGAAATTTGATTTGGACTATTCCAACATGATGAGTCCAAACAGAAGTTAAATTCTTTATTTTGGTACGATATCGATATATATCGTTTTATACCAAAAAAATATATTTTTTTATTTATATATATTATTTCGGTATTTCGGTATACACCGAAAATTTCAAATTCCATACCGTTATCATACCGAAAATTTCGTATGGTACCGAAAGTTTCGGTATACCAAAAATTTTGATAAATTCGGTATTTTTCGATACGGTAACCTCGATATACGGAAAATTCGACATAAAGATTATTTGGTAAGACATCATTATAATTTCAATCAAGACCATGAATTTATTATCATTACACAAACATTTCTTGTCCACATGATTTTATGTTTATTATTTTGTGTTTCAAAGACAAGTGAAAGGCTGGACGGATTCTTAGGCTGCTCGTTTTGCGCACGTAAATTATATATTAATATTATCGATAACTAAATAAAATTCACAAAAAAAACATGGAAGAAGGGCAGCGACAATTACACAGAAGTAATGTTATTGAGCAAACAGATCGAGTTGAAGCCAAATCAACACAAGCAATTACGATGCCATTAGAAAGCAGTCCATATTTAAGGTACACCGATTCGGAAGATTATAGGCGTACGGGAGGGATTGCATCCCGACAGGGTGGTGGTGCCGCCAAAGCCGTCGATGGAGGAGTTACATCCCAACAAGCAACAAGAAATTGAAGTGATCATCGATACATCATAACATTAATTCCCGCCACATTGTTTTTCAGTTATTTGATGTTTTCATGTTACGTTTGGTTTTTTCGGTAATTGTTTGGTTTTGGTCGATTCATTTCATTTTCAAATTTATCACAAGCGATGGATGCGCATTCATATATAACACGTTGATTATAGCCTCGCGTGTTGTGGAAAATCAACGCAAACCACATAATCATCATGCTAAATCATTAAGAATGTGACTAAAAACTTAAGCGGAAGCGTACCTGAATTTATGTTCCTGAATTTTTTTAGAACGTGTCTTGATTTTCAGATCTGCGTAGTCTTTTCCTTGAGAGAATCTTTTAGTTTTCTTTCTGAACGGGGAGAGAATAGGGAACGTGATTGCGCGCTATTTGTGGACCATGAACCATATATAGATGATGTATATCATTATCTTCTGATATTTCTGTTTTAGATCATCATAAAAGCAGAAATTATACTTTCGCCTCTGCACATTAAAAACATGCAACCTATTAGGTACATTAAAGTCTAATAACCCAAAACATTAGTTGATCACTTCATTTTTGGCTTAACTTAAAAGATAACTTACAATGCATAATTATTCTCATATAAATTCATATAAATAAAATTGATCTACAATCTCCCACTTGGGCTATATGTGTAATCTTATAATTACGTTTGTGAAAATAACCTTATGAACTCAAAATTGTTGTTATTCTGAAATGTATTTATAAGTAATCTGGTCCATCAATAACATCAATATAGACGAATCAATTTTCGCTACACTTAAGGTAACTAGACTCATCAATGGTCACATAAGCCAATACGACTGAATGACATGTATTTTGAAGTTCATGTGTATCATGAAATTTTAATGCAATGTTATCATAACATGCATATTTTCAACCGGTCCTCCATAAACCTTATTGAGATCAAACTTTAAATCATAATTAGAGTGTGACTTAACTTGAAATTTATTTATGCATAAAATAAATTTACATAACCATAAATCAAATTACTGAACATGTCTATAAAACATTTAAAATTACAAACTACCACTGAAACTGAATATCTTTAATTGGTCAAACTCCTATACAAATAATGTGCACAAAAATCTTTTGGGTGATAATCCTTTAATAATTGAATCCACAATTGTAGAGTTTGTAACAAATTGATTTATAGACAACTATTCACTCTGAACTATTCATTTAACAACAAAAAACTTGATTGGATACAACATAACAAGATACAAAACCTATTGTCATGATAAAAGAGGCTTTAATAAACAACCTTTTAACACATGAGACAACACCTTCTGCCAGCAAATAAATATAGTTCAACATAGTTTTTTCATACTATCTTGGAATCCCATAAAATCATAGTTAGTATACCAAATATATCAAACCAATTTAACCTCCGATATATGAGCATGTAATATTTTGTTATGTGTAAATACCTCATTTGACTGCTTTCCAATACTTTATTCTTGAATTACTTAGATTTCTTTTCAACATTCATGTAACGTATGCAATATCTGAATGTGTACAAACGTGAGCATGCATCAGACTCCCCATTACAGATGCACAGGGAATCTTTTGTATTTCTTTTTCTCAAAATATTCTTGGGACATTGTTTTAGACTAAATTTGTCTTTTTTCGCCATAGGAAATATCTGTTGGTTTATAGTCTTGCATCACATATCACTTAAGAACTTTCTAGATATAGTCTTTATGAGATAATCTAATAATACCTCGAGAGTGATCCCGATATATCTGGATACCCAATACAAAAGATGCATCACCAAATTCTTTCATCTCAAAATTCTTAGCTAGAAATCTCTTGGTGTCATGCAACAACTCTATATTGTTGCTATCAAGTAGAATGTCATCAACATATAAAATCAGAAAAATATGCTTACTCCCACTGAACTTATGGTACATACAATCATCGATCAAATTTATCTCAAAATCGAACGAAATGATTACTTGATGAAATTTGAAATATCATTGTCAAGATGTCTGCTTGATCCATAAATAAATATCTTTAATTTGTGAACCATATTATTTTTATCTTTGGACACAAAATTTTCTGGCTATACCATATAAATCATTTCATCAATGTCACAATTTAAAAACACAGTCTTTACATCTATCTGATGAAGCTCAAGAATGAAATGCGCTATCGAATCCATTATAATCCTTAAAGAGTCTTTCGAAAAAATTGAAGATAAACCAACCAACCCAATATTTAAAAATTCCAAAGGAAAGTAATTCAAAACATAAAATCGTAAACGTCAACCAACATAAACTATCATTATTTCAAAAATAAATTTAACTCTAACATCCTCTCAAAAACCTCTTAAAAGTATCATAAGTCATAAAAATCTTTAAGTAATCATAAATCATAAACGTAATTTTATTTGCGGAAAACTAGCGACGGTCCTCGGGTTGTATGTACCTTCAGTCCAGCTAGTTCAACCATCAAGACCTCCATTAATATCAATCTCATGATCACCTGCATCGATCACACCTATGAGTCTATTAACTCAGCAAACCTTAATCATGATAACAAGTATTAATACACATGCATCCACAAACAACGGTGAAAATACTTTTAATAAAATAGCTTTTCATGAACATGAACTTCAAACATTTTCTTTTCACCATATCATATCATATTTTCTTTCATCATATACGTATATGTTTCTCTTTTTATTGAATTCAGATCCTCAATTGTGACTTTCGTATTAGCTGTAGGTCGATGGATCCATCTACGTATAACTACGGTACGGGACGGCGGGGACATCAGCGACACTCTCACCCGTCAACTGAGCATTGGCCTTACATATCATCGTATCTTCGTATTAGTCACAATAAATTCACCTCCTTCAACTTTTCATATTTCCATCACTTGTAAAAATTCATGCACATATAAATCATTTTTCTTTTAAACCAAGCATGCAACATGTCTTTCAGCATTAAAGTTTTATCATAAAATTCCATAAACATTTGAAATAAACATTTTAACATTTATTACAGCATTCAGGGCACTGCCAGGATGTCTAACATTTTTCAGGTGTAAAATGACCGTTTTGCCCCTGAAACCCTAACTTTCCAAATTTATCCTTAGACATTAAAAAGACGACCCAAATCATTACAAACTTAACATAATACCTTAAAATACACTCATAAATATTTCTCAGACGTAAACTTAAACTTCTCGACTAATTTCTAATTCGTTTTTAAACCAAATCATACATCTCGGCTTTGACTCGTATTGACTCGAAACTTCACCAAACTTTACCAAACTTGAACCAAACCTTATTAACATCTAACCATACCTTATACAACCTAAACCAAGCCAATTAAGACCTTCGATCAAGCCTAGATTAGCTACTGAATTTTTGTCCCTATTTGGATCGAACCCTAACTCCTTCCATGCCTGTTTCTTTCAAACCTAGACACTAACCGATTGGACCAGACCCTGACCAACCCTCCTAGGACCTAGACCGAACCCTTTAGGATCCCCTTAGACCAGCCCCTATGGCACCATGCATCCTTTACATCACGACCGCGGCTAGGTATTGCCCTAGCCGTGCACTCCTCCTCTCCTAGCCTCTTCAGCCTTGCGTGGACCACCATGGCTCGAGGCTAAGACCCTCACGAGCCCAGCCCTTCGCCTGGAAGACACCCCGCACGTCCCCCTCCCTTTTCCCAAAAAAACGCACGCCCTAATCCCTCCAAACCCTTGGCCAATCGTCCTCCTTGCTGCACCACATCCGACCTCACCCTTGCATCTAAGGACCCTTAATTATGTGGAAAAACATTCCTTCAAGTTCTCCTACTATGGAAGCTCCTTTGTGCATCATTAAGAAAAGTTTTTTTTAAAAAAAAAAAACTCTATTTTTATGCATGTTTAACAATAAAAACGAAAATAAAAGTGGTGCATCATATTCTTCATGCAAACATAATTAAATATACATAATATGGTGTGAAAGATGTTTGAAAGAAGACTAAGATGTGCCTTTGCGTTTATTAAGCACGAAAAACGAGTTGAGATGCGAAGAACGTCGACGTAGGGAGAACATGCTGATTTTTCCCTTCAAAAATCGTGGCTTCCTCTCAATATTCATGTGTGGTGTGTGCTTGAATGCTGAAGGAAGAGTCCTAGTATGATTTAGGGACTCATAAATAAATCATCATTTTAAAAGTAACATTAGAACAATAAATTAAACACAATAAATTAACATTAATAATAATCTAAAATATAAACACAATAAATCAAACTTAAAACTAATAGTAATCTAAAAAATAAACACGATAAATTATATATTTAAACACAAATTTAACACACAATAAATCAAACACAAATTAAACATCAATTTAATACAATAGTCAATAAATTAAACATAAGGACAATTTGGACAATATACAATCCAACTCACTATTTTTAAAGATAAACATGATAAAATTACAAGCTAGAATGCTACATGTGCTAGAATAAAAAATCAAGAAAATTAAACATGTAAGACATTAGTTTTTTTTTTTTTTTACGATAAAGAAACCCACCGTCAATATATTTCGGTATGCAGGTGGTAAATCCACGGGTCAACAATAATTTATAAATCACACTAACCAGATAAATCGTACTAGACAAATTTTGTGCGACAGACTCAGACTCATTCAAAAATACGCTGATAGAAAGCATCGAGCTTCTGACCATTTGTTAAACACATACATACTCCATCAGCTATTTAAAACTTCTCAAAACTTCAAAGCATTTATGTCTCCACAAAATTAACTACTCAACGCATATTCATCCAATTCATTCTTACCCAAAATTTTGATTTAATTTCCATATACCATAAACAGAGGAAGATATACTTCTGCAAATTTTTTTTGTGCTGACAGTACATTATCATTATTATTGGTTGTGTGGAAACATCGGGTGAAATCAGATTACCTCCAATCTTGAAGGGGGTCCAAGATTCAAATTTGGGGCAAACGCGCGCGAGAATATAACATAAGGCATACAAATTTGATTTTTTTCACCTAAGCTCGCCGTCGATCCCATGTGTTAAACATGAACACGATGGATGTGATAACCAAAACGTCGATAGCACAAGAATAACGAACACAGCAGCTAAGTATTAAGGTGATGGAATCGGGAGATGAGTACCCAGCAGAACATCAAAGGTGTGGCATTAACCACAACAGCCTTGAAAAAGCTAGTGTGTCAAATAACAAGTTCCCAGGTCCACTTCATGCATGCCCATAAATTAGAGTCTAGATGCAAAGCAGCCTGTGGTCCTTACTCAGATAATAAAACTACAGAGATTACTTCTACTTCTCTACTTCTACCATAAGTTAGCTTCTAAGATGGAATATTTTCAAGTATTCATACGACGGGTAAAAGATTGCGCGAAAAAGTCACTTCCATGGCGTGCCGGATATGCCTTGGAGGTTATTATTAATATTACAGCCTCCTGAGCTCAGATTGAGAGGACTTGCAGGCCCACCAGAGGATTCGCTGAGAGTTCCTCGAGATGGTGAGCTGTTGGCACCTGAAGCACCACCCAAGTTAGCTTTTGGCAGACCAAATAAAGACTCCATGTGGTTTGCAGATTTCAGTTCCTTTCGACCATCTGCGAGAAAACTTCCAACTATCACCTGTAATAAGCGAAAAAATCATTTCATATATTGGAACTCCGTAATCAGTTTTATACATATAATATATAACGTGCACTCATAACTTGAATTACAGTCGAACAAATAGTAAAAGTGACAAACTCTTGAACAACTCGTTTCCTCGGAGTCCAGAATCATTAAAATATAATTTGGGTTAGGAAGGCCCTAAGATGAGCCCAGCGAAATAAACTAACTTAGGCCAAACTGTGATCTGACCCTCACAGATGCACTTTAGATGGTAAAAAATGTTCGAAGACAAGTTCTACTGTCTTCCAGTCCAATATTTAACAAATAACCACAGGCCGAATGACAGTTGAGCCCTGAATTTCCAAATGAATAGTGTAAGGCTGTTATATGTGGCGCAACTGATACCAACTATGGGATACATATATTCATATTGCAAATCAAGATCTTAAACAGCTTTCTTCCAATCCATATAACCAACCTGTACAGGGGAACCGGCAATAAGCAAACCAGCCACACAACCACCGAAAACCCTTCCATCAGATCCAGATAATGTTATACTCAATCCACCAATTCTGCTTTTCTGGCCAGAGACTTCTGACAGTAGAAATGAGCCAGAGAGGGACAAGATATCAAATCGCCCCTGCAGAATGGGAAAAAATTATAACAAGGAAAACAGGGTGAAATTTAATAAGAAAACTCATGTCCAATATCCTAGTCCGGTTGTGGATCTCTACAGAGGAATTTGTCATGCTAATGAATCAGACTTCAAGAAATTTGAATAAGCTTCACATGCCAGCTATGGTAATATAGATCTAAAACAATAAACCTGATAAGTTGCAGTTCCACCAGATGTTGCAGCTTGATGGAGTGTCACGTCTGATATAACACCACTGCAAGATAAAATGCAAACGGCCCTTGGACCATTCTGAGAAAATGCCATTATTTTTGAAGATACATCCTGAAATATCATTTGCTGATTTTTAGTTATCCAAGAATATAATCTTCAACTTGTAATTTGTATCTGAATTCTTGTGACACACGAGTGTCAAGATCTTTCTCATTCAAAAAACCTCTAATTCAAGCGAACCCAATTGATTTTGGGCGAGGATGGATGCGGGAACAATCCAACTGCAGATAATCAATGGCAAAATATGTGCCACAAATCTAAAATTGATCCAAGTGCAGAGAATTAATGGTAAAATGTCTGCCATACGCACACTAAAGAAGTGTTGAAGTGGTGTGATACACGAAGTTGCGTGAAACACTATAAATACACGCTGCTCTTCAAGAGGATAAAATAAAACAAGTATGCATTAGAGCAACGAAGAAAGGTTCAAGGTGTTAAGAAATTTCAGGCAAAAAGAAGCCATAGATCCTCATGCATTGCATAACCATCAACAGACAAACAAGTACACGGGAACAGCTAATGTTAAATGGATAAATCAGAATGGATCATGAACCAATTCAATTAGTTCAGACGCGTGAAACTACATGGAAAAGTTAAAAGTGTTACCCTTCGAGATCATGATGCCAAAAGAAACAACTGAAGAATGGTGATAAACTACTTCAAATTTTCACCAAGTAACATGTCGAAATTATAGAGTATACACTAGAACTTCAGCAAATTGTTGAAACCCTACTAGCCAACTAAACAAATTAGAACAATTAATCATAAGATTTGAAATACTAACTCAAACATCTTAGTGTGTCTTTGAGGCAAGCTCACGTAAATGATATATCTTGCTAAATTGAATCAAACAGGAATCACATAAGCAATACTGTCTTACCAGTTAGTAAGAGTAGAAATCCCTGAGAAGGAACATACGCTAGAGATGTACATATTTCCCACAGATAAGCCATTTTATACTTAACAAAATAAGATACCGTTAGTTTGGATTTATATACAACTCGGTGACTTGATCTAAGCCGCGATGGAGGGCAAAGAAACTTCGGCTTTTTCCCACTCAGCATTTAATGTGAAAACCAAACTTTTCATGAATTCATTCATCTGAATGCTTAGACCAAATATTTCTTGTCCATTATAACTTTTAAAAACAGATGCAACCATGTCGTAAATAAATACAATAATCAAAAATTGCATGACAATACCGAAGAGGACCACCATCCCCCAAACCATTTGGTCAATATCTCTTTTAAGCATCGAAATTCCTTTCGGTTTAAAAATGCATTTCAGTATCTAGTCTCTCTCTCTCCCCCCCAGCTCCTGCGTGGGCTGCTAATCCTGGCATACCTAATGCATAGAATCATCTTTATGGCAGGCAAAGTGTTTTCAATTATTACTGGATTGTAGATTTTAAATTTTCCGTTACCATTCGATTGAGCTTTGTGCGAGGAAATATCATGGAGCAAGAAAACTGAGCTGCCACTACTATCATACAAAAATCTGATTCATCATTCTAACAGATACCAAACTTGAACAGATCGCAATCTTAGATACCAAACTTGAACAGATCGCAATCTTAGGTTCATTAGTGCATATCCAGATGCTAAAATAAATTTAATGGAATCCGAAGAACAATTCTTAAAGAAAATGTGATAGGGTACTATAATATATATGGATAAACCCAAGTACCCAACATAAAAGAATAATAAATAGTTTTCACTGATTTAACAGAAATTAATGCAAGTATTAAAATGTCAACCTCTCCAGCCATTACGTTGATAACATGAGGTACAAATCCAATACCAGTCGAACCTGCAGGCATAACTATATGTCAGAGTTCATCAGTGTGACATTCCTCAGAATGATGATGAAACAGGGGGCGTTGATACTAAACATGAGCCGCGGCTTAATCAATTTGGAAACTCACAAACAAAAGCAATAATTGAATATAAAGCATACAGTTGTAGCAAAACAACGAGGAATATAAATTATTCACTGTTTTTTTAATCTGAATCTTAAAGATATAAATAGTCAATCAAAAGATTGGATACAATGTGTAGATCGAAACAAAATAGACAATACAGCAAAAAAATGAAAAATAGATAGCGTCGGTGAAGAAAAGTGGAAATATTTGAAATTATGTTGTGACTATTAAACAGTTACCAAAACCTGGAGTGGGTCAGATCCAAAGGCCACAAAGATCCACCACGCTCGTGTATGTCAATTCCAGCATACTTTTATATTATTCACTTGCCAATTTTGCTATGTCATACATTCAATAAAAAATTACTCCGTCATACAACCCACTTACATTACAATATTCTTCGATTGCAGCACCACAGATACTACCGTCTACCAATACATTTTTATGGATCATGTACTGTATTAACAACATAAAATAAAACCAGAAACTACAAAAACAAAACCGAATCCATACAAAGAAAAATATTCCATATTCCCTGCCACGTGTAAACCCAAGAATCTTTGTATAAATAACATTCTTCTTTATGACAAATATTAGATTTATACCTAAAGCTTCGACACGTTGCTTCTTGTTTTTCGAACCAGGAGGTCTGCCTCTGGCCTTCTTAGACGTGGGAGAAGCAGATCCACCCAGTGGTAGCTGGGAATCCTGCTGCAGCATTGGTGGAGGCGCCGCCTGTGGAGTGAACGTCTGTGACTGTTGCATCGCGACATCAATGGGCTGCTGTCCAGAAGCCACGCCACCATCAACCCCATACTTCCTGGGCCTCCCTCTCTTGCGTTTCTGTTCACTGGCACTCGAGTTCATCGCGTTCTTCGTCGCGCCGGCAGAGATGGACTGGAACGGCGGCGGCGGAGATCCCATTGGCATGTACGTGGCGGTCATGCCTTCGGTTGTATAGCCCATGCGCATGTCATGATTCAGCTGTGGTTGTGAAGCCACCGAAGACTGCACAGCGCCCGGATACAGAGTGGAAGCTCCGGTGAACTGCTCACGGTTTGTCATCGCTGTTGTTTCAGACATTCTGCCAAGATTACCGAAAACACCCTTGGAAATTTGTGCAAATTACTCGAGGACCACTGAAAATAGCCAGAAAAAGGCAGATCTTCCGCAGCAGCAGCACTAGCTTCTTTGAGTGTCAAGCCCTAAAACCCAGCCATTTCGAAACTGCTTCAATTCAAGCGACACTCAACTGAAACGCGCGCATGCGCTAAAAAATCAATGAATTTTCTTTCTGCTAAAAAATTAACCATTCGTAAGCAGAAATTTAACCGGAAACACAAAAATTCGCCACCATTATGCTCGAAAAAAGAGCAATAAAATCAGAGTCGCGAAACTGATAATTGAGAAAAGAGAAATACAATGAAGAAACGAGCTGTAAATGTCTCAGCTTGCCTGCTGTAAAAGATTCTACCATAAGCAGCAAGTCGCCGAATTTTCTATAAAAAAAACTAAATTTTCTGAATATTTTAATCTTCACGAAATAGTATTACTCAAAAATGACACGAAAAACTTTTTTTTAACGAAAATTAGGTAAAAATCATAAACATCTTACCAATAAATTGCGGAAATTTTGTGCAGCGGCGTACGATTAAAAGGATCACAACGAGGGAAGTAATGAAATTTAGGGATTGAGAACAGAGATGGAAAATTAGGTTTTGTGNTCAGACCTAATGTAATGTTTGATTTTTTTGTTTTATCTTATTTTATTTTTATAAAAATAAAAATATTGTAGGTACAAATTCTCCCAATTTGTGTCATACCGTACAATCTATTATATAAATAGGAAAATATATTTTACCGTTATGAATAACAATCGTATGTAATATGAAGACTAATTGAAGTAACGAGCCTCCCAACATGGCACATCGCAATAAACTAGACCTTCTAATTCTTCCTAGTTTTCGTCTTTCAGTGTCAGTGTCAGTCCAGAAGTGAAACTAGACTAGATCTTCACGTCCTTTCCCAGCTGTTCACGGAACGTGAGAAGCAGATGATCAGCGTCTTAACTTAAATGAAACGAGGGTCGTTGTGGTCGGACTCTATTATGGATTTCTGATTGCTGCCAATCTTATTCCAATTCCAAGAGCTCTCCCCAGAGTAGGTTGATAACCAACAACAGATTCTGAGTAGCTTTATCAAGATCTGAAGCAAATTGTGCAAAAACTTCTAGTTCTGCAAATTGTTTTAATAATGATTTTTTGAATGTATATTCTAAATCATTCTTCGGATAATTCAAATTGAAGCACCAAAGATGCATCTTCCTTTCTCTGAATTCGGAACTGGGGTTCGCGGTGGTAGAGGAACTGGTTCATATAGTATTCATCTTTACCTGGTTATAAATAAAGGAAATTTACTCTCTTTCTAAAAGATAAGACTCCCCAATGCTTTCTCCGGTAGAAGTCTGGGCCGTGTCTCAGACCCAGTGTGTTGAAACTGATAAATTTTATTTATTTTAAAAAGTATTAATTAATCGATAATGTGTGCATTTTCAAGAAAATAAAGATACAAATAATGTATTTTGTATGGATAATGTATAAGTTTGTATAAAAATAATTTAAAATTTATTATATATGTGTGTAATTTATTGAATGTGACATGGATGATGTTTTAATTTGAATATTTTTTTTTATGATTTGATAATTTGTTGTCATTATTATTCGGTGTGTATTAGGTAAACCTTCAAGTTAACACATTAGCTGCAAATCATGTTTGTAAAGTAAACTGCACTGGACAAGCTCTGTATAACAGGCTCACCGAGAATGTGATTGAAAGATAATTGAACAGCTGATCATTTTTAATATTTTCATAAATACACATATATTATCACTACAAAAATAAGATTATGCTTTTAAAAAATATTTATTTTTTATTTTAAAAAACTATTATATAGAGGAAAAATATTTTTAAATACTTTTTAATAGTGATATTTTAATGAAGAAGCTGTCTCAGATTTTTTTTTTCCATTCACTGAAAAAATCAAGTTTAAGTAAATATTTGATAATTAGTATATTCTCTATCCCAATTAAATCAAGTTTAAGTAAATATTTGATAGTTAGTATATTCTCTATCCCAATTGATTGGTGGAATATAACTGCCCAACTATACATAGCTTGTGAAGACTATTTTAATGTTTGCAAATGTTTTTAAAAAGTTAATATAAATTTTTTCTTTATAAAATTTTGTAAATTTGTAAAAAAAAATCTATAATTTTTTTAAAAAACATTTACAAACACTATCTATATATGATAAAGGAAAATCATATTTATATAACTAAATTTAAAAAGAAAAAAAATTATATTTAATAATTGGAATATTATTAATTCAATTAATACGCCCCACTTTCTATATGCGATACCGCCGTAATAGGGTGTAGTTGGATTCCATTGCAAAAAGAGGACATTCCAAAATCTATGACATGATGAGTCTTGTTCCCAACAGACAAGAAAATCTGACACTTGATAAAATTAAGATTCCCACTTTTATGAGCTGTTAATAATTGTAATCATTCTAGTTAGTTATTACTCGAGCTCGAATTCGAGCTCGTCTCAATTTAGCTCGATTAACTTCGATCGATTAACGTTCGAGAAAAATCGAGTTTGTCGATCTCAAGTTTAAGAATCACTATCTTTCATTATATTAAACGTGTCTCAAATTTCTCTAACTTTTTACCTGAACAATAACAATTTGACTCGCAACTCCATAGATAAAGACATCCATTCTCTACTTAATATCTTGGACTAAAGATCTACAGGCGTGTTTGAATGGATGGTTAAAAAAATAATGGCAACGGAATACTAGTGCTAGCGTACAAAAGTTGAGAAGGGATTACCATAGCTTAAAAAACAGGGCAACGTCAAGACATCAATCAATTTTAATGGCATCTGAACCTGTGTTTTCGACAATTTTCGAGTCGTTAGACTGGTGAAACAGAAGAGAGAGTTGGTCAACAAAAAGAGAGCTCTGCAATAGTTGCAGGTGTTTCCATTTCCTCTCTATTTGTAAGTCCACTTCCTCAAAATTAAGGATCTTGTCCTCAATCTCCTTAGTCTGCGGAGGGGCAAAAAATACATAACGACGAAGGCCAGCAGGTGTTTAAAATTGCACAAAATAAACCGAATAAATGGAGATAAATTGCAGAAGTGAATACCTGAACGGCAATGCCAGATATCGCGTTCTCCAGCTCTCCTTCTTCCTTCTCAAGCTGTAATTTGGCTTCTGCCAAAGCTCCTTCCATTGTACCATTAGATGCAATTTCAGAATCTGTATTGGAAAATGGGAAGTTAAGCAGGAAATGACACTTCTTTTCCATCTATGTATAACTCCAAACAGGGTGGAGCCACCCACATATTGCAAGAATAAGGTAAAGATATTAATACTTTCAAATATCATTTTTCTCTGTTCAAATGCTTTATGCTTGCATAAAATTTTTTGAACTTTCTCATCCAATGATGCAGTAAAATCTTCTTTGTACCCATTGAAGCACTGTTAGTTGTTCCCAATTTTGGGGGACAAATAAAGAAGTAAATCTCGTTACTCAATTACTGAACTTCACTTGTGATTTGTAAAAACAAGAACTATGCAAGTCCTATAAATAATAAATTACTTGTCCTTTTTGTTTGAATCTTTTGTTCAGTGGGTAAAATAAAAAAAAAATCTAAAAATCAGGTCAAACACTAAGAAAAACACTTACGAGGCACAAGCCCAGCTTATTTTACTTATTTTATCCAGTTGTTCACGAATTACCATTTTCATCACTTTTTATTTGCATAGAAAAGGATACCCAGTACCCACATGCATTATCGCTAACACGTGGATAACAGTTTATGTTGAAAACCAAAAACCTAACAGAAAAGCGAAGGATGCATATTTTTATAGAGCACATGAAGTTGGGCCTTGGTGGAAAACGGCAGGGATGGCAGGGCAGAGTGGGCGGCGAGGCAAAGGCGGGGCGGGGGGGCAGGGGCGAGGCAGTGAGAGGCGAAGGCAGTGAGAAAAGCAAGACAACAATCTGATGGTTTAGGGGCTTCATTTTTTTATGCTGACTAAAATCGGACTTTGGAAGTGGGATTTTAATTTGCCAAAGCCTTTTTAAAAAAAAGTTGTGCACAAGCAACCGCTTAGCGCCTCAAAGCGAAGCGCAGAAAAGCGCTCACTTCTTAAACCTCCGAAGCGCAGGCCTTGGGCTTATGCAACCGAGGAGAGCACTTTTGACAACTATGGCCTTAACTGCTATCAAGTACTTCATAAGTCTCCTCTAATAAACAATGAACGAGTTCCAGTTCATAGTTCATACCTTGCTGGTTTGCTATGTTGGACGGAGCTTTTAAATGATCCTCATTTTTTCCATCTATGAGATCAGACAAAGCTGTTACTGCTGCATGTGCTGCTACTTCTGCAACATCGACCCCAACCAATGTGGAGAGGAAAGCAGCCTAAAGATACATTAGTAACAAACAATCATGAATTATATACCTATAATGGCATAAAGGATCGATATAAAATTTTCAAGATTGAGAGCTCGATTTAGACCATTTCTCTAAGCTTGTTCAACAGGTTCCAAACTAACGTTCTAAAACATCATAGCACAATTTAACTATGAAGGATCGAAATTTACATGATGAAGACACAATGCACAATGATAAATTTGAGCTTGAATGCCAGCTCGTGAGCTTTCAAACGATTATATACAAGCTCGAGGTCATCAAAATTTGAGCTCACAAGCACGCTAAGCTCATGTTACATCCTAAAAAGTGAATGACTGGTTAATATCAACTAGCAAGTTAACTATCGTCTATTAATTCCCATACAGCAATGAACAGTTTAGACAACCTTGAAATTAGGTACTTAAAGTATAAAACTTCATTATGCCCCCTCAAACCGTCGTTCGTGTAAGACTAATTCCTACATCTTTCAATTGGATATCTTCGCCCCTTCATTTAACGTATTTCAGTTGCTAGTATTTTGTTGAGAGTAACAAGTGAGTTGCCGCCAATTATCCCTAATCCAAGAGCAAAGACAAACCAAAAACAGGAAGAAATTATGCTCAGATCATAGACTAGCAACACATCATCTGCATCTTTGCTCACATAGATCGAGGATTAGTTCAACTCCTTTAAAGGGAGAGGGAATACAATTAGTGAGAAACACCATCATGGAACTACAAGGAAATAGCAAACCTCCTTGCTTTAGTCTAATAAATCCACCAGTGTGCCTATTACCATAGGGCAATGAGAATGAAAAACATTTTGATCCCCAGGAAAAAAGATTATACATCAAAGGCATCCTTCACTTACCTATGCATAAAATGCAAAATATATAATAAAGAGATAAGACAACATCCAAGAACTAAGTTCTACCACAGTATAAGATAAAATAGTTACCTGTGCCATTATTGGGTTACTTGCATCAGCAAGTGGTGAAAGACTCATTCTTTTTGCCGGCGTTGCCCCATTCTGTAAACCTAACTCTGCATCCAGCTCAGCAGATTCTGGAGGACCATCAAACTGTTCACCAAAAGGAAGCTTTATAAAGCGAGCTACACAGTCCTTCACATTTTTTCCTCCGACGTGCTCTGAAACTTTCTTCCAGTCATCACCATAATGCATAACTGCTTCCAGAAGCTGCAAAGTCTCTTTATCGGACCAATCGGTCTTTGCCTCTTCACTGATCTCAACTCGCTTAAAATCTGATTGATTCATACCTACCAGATAATTTCCACGCACATAGCACCTTGCACAAAGTATCATATCATGCTGCACAATAAATTAAAATTATCAGCAATTAACCACATTGGGTTCTAATCTACCAGGACTAATATTTTAACACACAAAACTAAGAACAAACCATATGCAATGTAAGGGTGAGGCACAAGAGAAAACAAAGACATGTACGTGCAACAGTAGCTCAAGCACACCATTTATTCAATACAGACATAGAGCTCAAACAGCATTGAAGTAATAGAAGCTAAAGTGAACTCGATCAGCAAAATTATTTAAATGAGAAAAAACAAACGATAAAAAAACCTTATCAGAGGCAAAGCAAGAAATGGTGCAAGGTGTCTTGCAGCCACTGCAGAGCCTGTTTTTCGGTAGAGCAACATCAGCGTTGACGCTGCCACCAACAGGCACTTCGCCACCCTGCGGGTTGGCAGTAGTTGATTTGTTCTCTTTATCCTCCCACTTCAGCTGCGGCTGCTTCAAATTAGAACCTGTAAAGTTGATCAAACCCCAAGACTCCAAGAAATCAAATACTCTTCGAATAGACCCCACATCGCCGACTATGGTCTTCCTCACCTCCGTGAACGTTATTTTCCGGGTAGGATTATCTCGGAATCTCCTGATGATGGTATTCCTGTAAAATTTATAAAACTTGGGGTTCTTTGATGGCGACCTTCCATCAAAGAACTCCGGCACGAAACGAACCTCGCATTCGTGAATAGCATTCCACGAAAACCACCCTAATGAAAGCAAAAGCAGCAAATCAACATATAAAGAACATTTTTTTATCAGAATTAAACACCACAATTAAGAAAATTTGATAGTTAATGGTCGTACGGGAATAGCTGGGGATGTGAATGACCTCGGCGTCGGGTTCAGGCGGGCGGGGAGTGATGGAAGCAGGCGGGCTAGCGGAGCTGTTTGTGGCAGTAGTGGGGGCGGCGATTGTGGCTGCCGGGGAATCAGTGGTTGACGGCGTAGGGTCCGCCTCGGCGGTGGCGGTGGCGGTGGCGGTGGCGGGCTGAGGGGAGGGTTTGGGAGGTGGGGTGATATCAGTAGCCATAATAATAAACCCTTGATCTGCAAGTTTGTATACTGGTACTACTCGTACAGCACGGAGTATAAATGGATAAAATAATAATAATAAATACATAAATAACACAAAAAATGTCATTTGATCTCGCACCAAATATATTTATTAGTGCACCTATGTACGCATTACATGCTTTTATAATATTTTTTATAATTCATTTGATTTATATTTAAATGACTATCAAAATATAATTATAAGAAATAATGATAGACTACACTGTAAGTTTGATATATAAATAAAAAAAATAAAAAAATGATCTCAGTAAAAATTGAATCTATAACCTAAATCCAAAAAAACAATTACTCTATCCGCTANGAATTTATTATTTTTTATATTAAAATTATTATTTTTATTCGTTTTGGAAAAACATTGTTTTAAATCAGTGCCAAATATCCAGTGACGTGAACACACATATTAAATTTTAATATAAATTATATTTTTAAGTATATTAATTTTTATATATAGTGTAATTATATAGATATAATTTCCTTAAACATTCTTTTTTTTATTTTATGGTATTTAATTTTTAAGTGAATAAAACAATCAAAACCCTCTGGGTAGGTTCTAAAATAAATCATATCTGCTACGACACCGAGTAGGTTCAAATTCACGATATTCTTGCTATCTTTCGTGGCACTGCGCCATGACCAAGAAATGCCGAAATCTCAGAGATCATAATATTTCACAAAGAATTGTCTCAGATGAGAGAAAGATATATGGTTACAACAGTCGAAAGCTGTGTCTGTTGTTACATAAGACCTGGAGCTTCTTCTCATACCTTGAATTGAAGCTCCAAATTATGAATCCAGATTTAAAGCAATGGCGAAAAAAAATAAGAACTGTTATGTACAGAATGATGACAGAACTTTCAAATACAATGCAGGATGCAACACGAAGACCCCAGAGATTATCCACAAAATGAAGGGTACTCCGGATAACAAAAAAGAATCATATGTTGATTATAGGATGACTTCTAATGTATACCATTTAATTACTATATAGATGGATGCCAGAATCCGATTCCGGCGGCCACCATAAGTTGACAATGACCCTCTGCCAGCTAATCCAGATGGCCGGTAGAGTACAACAGTTTAGATGATGTTACACGGGAATTGGATGAAGTGCGGCCTGCAAGTCCCAATTTCCTCCCTCCACCATCAGGAGCTACTCGGGCATTGAGTCTTCGGTGAAAATGACAATATAAAGACCTACACGTATTGAACAAATCATGATGATACCATTTGGTGACTCCTGATGAGGTGTAAATAAGATACAAACATACCCAAATTACTAGTTTATGTTCATTTTCCCTAAGCCATCAACCGTATTTCCATTTAGATTAAATGGGATAACAAGATCATTGAGAAGTTATATTAATAATACCAAGAAGATTCGAATATGGCAGATATTTATGACAATTTCCAGGAACGGAAAGCATTTGATTGGACCGTTTCGGAGTCTCTCTCTTGGACTACAACACATTCACTCGTTCAGAACATTTGGAGAAAGAGCTTCTCAAGCAGATGAAAATTTTTACATTATTACCGAATAGTCCCTATCCCAACTTTGAGGCAGACAGAAAACATGAAATGCTAAATAGATACGATTGAAAACCATTACAAGTAGAAAGACATTTCAAAACTAGTTAGATACCTCTAGAATGCAAAAGAGATGATTTCCGAGGCTAGACTGGAAGCCTTGCCACTCAAGTAACAGTTCTGCTGCAATCTAAGGGTAGATGAAAAGGTGGCATAACTAAGTAATAAGATTATCAAGGAAATAATGGCAAATGAAAAACATATATCCAAAGGTGGACGGGACTTGCCTAGAACTCTTCACCCAGCTTTTGGGTCAGAGCCGCTACCCTCTACAAACTGAGGAGAATGTGCAGGTAGTATGAACTGTGGCTGCTGTGGAAAAGGTGCACCTGATACAACCAACATATTTACCGCAGGGATTCCTGTTCAAAGCTAAATTTATAACACAATGTTCCATAAAAAAACCGATTAACATATGCCATGGATGACATACAGAGATGTCACGAGCATAAAATCCTGGTAGAGAACAAAATACTTGAGGACTACAAATCATTAGGAATGGTGGCCAACGATATGCTTTCAAAGAAATGAGAGATGGTGGAGTCCTGTCATTGCCATCAGGGGAACCAAATATACATACCTGTAGGATACGGCACTGGAATAGCTGGAACAGGATTAGTTGTCATTGAATTGACGCTAGGCCCGGCAAACTGCAATATCTGATGACTAGGCATTGCATATCCTGGTAATGCTGTATAACTATGACTTCCAAGAATCGCCTGACTCATCTGGCTGTAAGGAAACATGGTTGTGTTAACTGCTCCAGGTACACCGTATACTTGAAGGTTTTGCTGACTTCCGTAGGGATTGTAAACTCCCTATAAGACAACATAAGAATGACTTAAAGAATATTAGAATAATGATATTATGAAAAACCTTTGGGATCGATTTCTCAATGCTACAGACCTGAGAATAAGTATATTCTGGGCTATAAGCAGCAGCATACCTGTATCAATTCAAGGGTTTAAATGATCAATTGTGAAATAATATTGAACTATAGAATGTACTCAATTTAAGCACTCAGATTCTGATTTTGGCCATGAAACTTTCCAGATAATATGCACTATGTGATTTAACACTTATTTCTTGCGTACCAACAAAAATGAAGAATTTCCGTCATATATAAAATGTGATGTTCTAAAACCAAACCATATTTCTTCAAAAAAATAATAAAAAAACCAAACCATATACAAAATCCTGAAGAATAACAACTTTACAATCAATCGAGGCAGAACAGAATTTGATTCTAGAATGCTTAAATTCAGGCAGAATAACTGTTTCTGTCATTTAAAACAGTTCTGTCTATACCAAGTATGAAATATAAGGATGTTGATCAAGCCATGGCAAATATGGATGCTTGAACGCATAATAACTTGATATGCCAAAATTATACAATCCTAAATCACCACATCGTATATATGGATAGGGCCATATTTCTCCATGCATAAACTTAATCATTCGCTCTCTTCTTATCCAAGAACCATAACATTAGTTGCAAGAACTTATTGAGAAAATTATTGTTGCTGGACAATCCTTCTACAAGGAAATACCAAGTTACTTTCATTAAAGCAGATTTGTATCAACATGGATGCATAGCAGCTTATGCCGTGATAACACGATATAATGTAACAGCTGGAATCTTGTAATTATCACAAACACAAAAAAAGAAGAAAGCAGAGAACAAGAAAATAGACTTTTTTGTACCAGGCCACAAGGAAGACGTCAACAAAACAAATAGCTGAAACTCCAAATATAACTCTTCTAAGGTATTGGTTATTATATTTTTTTCACATAAAGATAATATATAGAATTCGACAAGATTTGTCAAATGTGAAGTAAAATCAAGACTAATGATCATGTACACCCAAATTTTTGCTATATTTCTGCATTGTTTATAATTGTTCCTGGCAGCTTTTAAACTAGTGAGACACAATGAACCATAAAATAATAATTATGCAATTTTGAAAATAATACCAGGAGTTTGGATGTGGAAAGTAAAATCTAGTTACAAAATCTACAAAATTCAAAATACCATGCCAATAAATTCATTTTATGAAAAGTCTCTCACCCGTATGGAGAATACACCAAGCCTTGTTGAGCATTGTGAGGGACAGGTTGCTGGTAGCCAAAATTTCCCATGTAATGGCCCCTAGCAGCTGGCAGGCCTCCAGGATAAGGTGATGGAGATCTAAAACGTCCTATGAGCAACAAATGCAGAAAAAATTAAATTATGCTGTACATTGAGATTACATAGAAAACACTACATTTAAGGTTACAGTCGAGGTTTACTTGTTTTGAAGCAAGGACTGATTCAGAAAAAAATTTCCTTACCTTCGCAATTTACACAATCTGGATTGACAGAGTTGGTCATCCTCAAATTAGGTTCATTCCACATGCATGCTCAAAGAATCGAATTAAAAACTCATGTACGATGTACGGAATTTTGTGTGCAAACCCAGATTTTCAGAGGATGTCCAGTCATTAATTTAAATAATGTTTAAGAGCAAGAATTAGATTTGTGGATAAGAACATACTTAATAATAAAAACATAACTTTCAAAATAACAAGCGGAACTCATAACAACAAAGGTAATCGGACTATAAAGAGATTGGCTCATTTAAGCATAGAAGGCAGCTGATTAAAGTTTTTTCACAGCAGTGATGATCATTAAACCAGTGCTATCTTGTCCCAGTCATGCTCTAAAACATTTGGACCAAGTCCTCAAGTAGTAGCAGTACAAGACTGAAAACTTCCGCATGAGTTCGAAGATAGCGAATTTGTAAGAGTACATTATATTTTAAATTGGAAAATGGGGACATGTAGTCCACCAGCAACATTTTCGAGTCAAACTACTCAAGAAGTACCAGAAACACCATTGATGTTAGGCCAGAAAGTGACGTTTAATATCTTTCACAATCAGTTGAACACTCTGTCAAATAAGAGCCAAAACTGGAAACTCAAGGACGCTCCCATATCAAACATGATGGGCACAATAATTGAGGTACAGTACCAAAAGGAAATGCTGCCCTATGTCTCCCAAGTGATGCTAAATTACAATTTGCTCGCCTGCCATCAATAATTGGAGTAGGATCAGCACATGCTCTTCTAGCTGACTCAGGTTCCCGGAAAGTCACCTAACCTCCGTACAAACACCATTTTAAAATATAGTCACTAGATCATCCAAATTTCCATTTTCGGCAAAAGAAATTACTGATAACAATCTCACGAGATGATCAAAGTTAATAAAACAATAAATGGTCAGTCAAACGGCAAGAATTTGAACAGCAGCAAAATGTACAAGAAACTTAATTATGTTGCATCTTCTAACTTTTATAAACCGAACAGCACGGTAACCAAAATCCAGACTTTACACAACTGCAGTACAAACAAAACAAAACCAACAAACAGTCATCGTATTTCTGAATCGGGACCAAGAACTCACAAAACCGTAGCCTTTTGATCGACCGTTGTTGTTATCTTTGATGACAACAGCCTCAAGAATCTCCCCAAATTGTTCGAAATATCGTCCCATGGTCTCACTCTGAGTCTCCCAAGCAAGCCCCCCAACAAAGACCTTAGTAAAAGTGGTGTCACCAAACAGAGAATTCATGTGCTGAAATCCACCAGGGCCCGTTTTAGCTGGTTGCTGCTGATATTCCATACTCACTAAAATAAACCAATACACTCAAAATTGGCCCTTTTCCCCGTTCGTAAGTAACAGAAAGCGGGAAGGAGGAAAATACAAGAGGTTCTATTANAAAAAAAAAAAAAAAAAAAAAACAAAGGGGAAAACATAACCCTAAAACTGAGGCTGGAATGGATGGAAACAGCAGGTCGAAACCCAAACAAAAGTGGGTTATGATACGCTGTCGGAAGATTTAGATGACTGGATGTTGACCAGTGCCAACCTTTATTATTTATACTGACCGTAGCATAATTATATAATAAATATTGTCTATTTTGTTGTGAAAAAATAAAAATTTACGGTAAAAACNAAATTTAAAAAAATAAGTCTCTTGTGAGACGGTTTCACGAAATTTTATCTGTGAGACAGGTTAACCTTACCGATATTCACAATAAAAAATAATGCTCTTAGCACAAAAAGTAATAATTTTTCATGGATGACCCAAATAAGATATTCATCTCACAAAATACGACCCGTGAGACCGTCTCACACAAGTTTTTGTCATTAAAAAAATATATATTAAAAGAAATAGAAATTATACAAAATTAAAGTCGAGGAATGTCGATGATAGTGAGAAGTTACAATCACGAGTAAAATTTGAAAGAAAATATGTTTTTGATATTTTTGTTCATAAATTATAAGTTAGTAATAACTATTTTCAGAGTTACATGTATAATTCAACATTAATGTAACTAAGTCGAATCAACGTATTAAAGTTTTATAATATGGCAAAGAAGTAAAAGACATATTATTTTTTAATTATTATTATTTTTAAATATGTATATACAAAAATTATTATAATGTTTATACAGTTGATTTTTATAAACAATTATTTTTTTAGTTAAATTAATTTTAAACTACAAATAATTATATTGTAATATTTATAATTTATTAAGTAATTTGTGAATTTGTGTATAAATATAATCAAAAAAGTATGCATTAGTTTTGGGCCACTTTGAGATTAATTGGGGCCCCAAACTAATTTAAAAAGTCCACATTGTTTATGAATGATATACAATTCGGGACGCCCGAAAATAAATGAATTTTTATATATATCCGATGCACAGTTTGAATTGATTGATATTTACTAATGGGCAAAAATTTATGTGAGACGGTCTCACATGTTGTATTTTGTGAGACAGATCTCTTATTTGGGTCATCCATGAAAAAATATTATTTTTTATGCTAAGAGTATTACTTTTTATTGTGAATATCGGTAGGGTTGATCAGCCTCACAGATAAAGATTCGTGAGACCGTATCAGAAAAGACCTACTGTTATTAAATAATCATTTCCGGAGCGAGTTATATTTTTGTTCATAATATTTAGAATTAAAATAATTTAATTTTATAATAATATGTTTAATATAAAAATTATATTTATAATATTATTAATTAAATATAAATCGATAGATTTTAACTTATAATAAAATTGTAAAATAATTTTAATTTAAATTGTATAAAATCTAAAATTTATTTCATTTTGTTGGATCCAACCATGGATTGAAACTCACCTAGTTCACAAGACGGATATCAGGTTTTGCCAAATCCACCCGATTGACATCACTATGTATGAGGAGACTTTTTTATTTAAATAATAAATTAACTCATTATTCATCTTCTATTTCTTTTTTAAAAAAAAACAATTGTTTTTTCTCCATTCATGAAGAAAATTGCTCCGCACAAATGTATTAAAATTTTTGTATCTAAATTTCGAGATAAAAATTCTATCTCGAGTTCGAGTTAGTTTGTTTCCTAATTTAGGCCGACGGGATTCGACTTAAGTCTATATCATGACTCATTAACAATATTGCCATCGACACGACTAGACCACCCACCGTCTAGACGGAGGCCTAAACATTTTTTTAAATCTAATTATTCTTGTTTATCTCTATATTTTTCAAATAATAACTTATCGGAGAAACAAGAGTAGAAAGCAAACCATATTATAGACTATAATTTATGACAAAAAATTGTGTGAGACAATCTCACGAGTTATATTTTGTGAAACAGATCTTTTATTTGAGTCATCCATGAAAAAATATTACTTTTTATGCTAAGAGTATTACTTTTTATCGTGAATATCGGTAAGATTGACTCGTCTCACAGATAAAGATTCGTGAAACCGTCTCACAAAAGACCTACTCTTAATTTATAAAAGAAAAATAAGCCAAATCCATTTAAAATATTTGAATCACATTAGTGCCCAGAGGCACGAAACTAAAAACATCCAAAAAAAAATTTACAGGGATCAAATTTAAATTTTAGCCTATATTTCAAATGGAAATATACACTCGATTACAGGAAAATTTATCAAGAGCGCGCAACTCACCGTACAGCCCTGCTAGGCAATGGCCAACCCCAGGCTCTACCGGTGCACGACGCTACTCGACACGATTCATACATGGAGATAAGTTCATGACACTACTCAACACGATTCATACATGGATATCTCGAGCACTAAAACTCGAAAAACAGGTAAACTGATACACATAGGGCTCGAATACGAGTTTCTGCTTCTCAAGGTGTATAAAACCGTATGAATATTGGACTTTCTTGCCACTTATAAAACAAAAAAGAAAAAGAAAAAGAAAAAGAAAAAGAAAAAGATGTCAGCCACAAGTACAAGTATTTACAGTATATAGCTACAAAAGACAGGATCCGGTGTAAATTTTTGGCCAACAAAATATAAAGCCTATGTTAGATCAGCTCAAACAAATCGTGAATCGCTGCTTACCAAATGAATCAAGACAGATAACTCTTGATCCGGAGCCTTCGAGAATATGCATTAGTTCTCGAGATCTTTTCTTCTTGGGTCAACTTTAACATCCATCTGAGATGGTGATGATGATGTCCTACTGTGAGATCTGCTTCTACAAGAATCCTCAGCTCGAGAAGCCAAGTATTCCAGTGCCATAACAATATCACTTATCAGGGGGCGGAAACTAGCTTGTTCTTGAAGACACATGGACGTGATTGCAATAGCATGTTGCAGGCTTCGGGTCGAGAAACGCCCTTCAAGTAGAGGGTCCACCATCTGGGAAAATTTCGTCCGATCCTTCAAAAAAGGATGAGACTGCAAGGGAAAAAAGGATCACTATCGTTGAGAGGCAATGTTTTTATTTATTCTAGCTTAGATAGCAACTATCATCTCTTTATAGTGGTAAAAAATATTGTGACAAATATGGTCCGAAATTTCTTCATAAAAATGAAATCAAATCAAATTTATATCATAATTACAATAATGTCAAATCTGATTCCAGAAATATTATTTGATTTCTAATAATTCTAATGCAGTACGACCATCACACACTGATTTTTAGGATCATATCTAAGGTCTGGAAACATCATAGAGATTTTATATAACTAAATAAACAAACAGTTTTTACAAAAGAAAATATATAAATATAATGCTTCTATTTCTAGATTATGTTCACATGAAACATGGAAAAAAAATTCTTCCAGAATTTTCAATGCAGATTCATTTTTGAAAAAGATATATTGATACTTGATAGGCTACAGTAAACTACTAGAAGTTGAAGAGTAGAAACTCACCCATACAACCAAATTCTGTTCTCCAGGCTTTCTAGAGCTGTCAATAGCCTTGCGTCCGGTAATCAGCTCCAACAGAACCACGCCAAAGCTATAGATGTCTGATTTTAGAGTTAGTTTGCCGCTCATGGCGTATTCCGGGGCACAGTATCCATAAGTACCCATGACTCGTGTTGAGACGTGAGTGTTGTCACCAACAGGTCCTAGTTTGGCGAGTCCAAAATCCGAAAGCTTCACGTTGAAGTCATTGTCCAACAATATGTTCGAAGATTTCAAATCGCGATAGATGACCGGTGGATTTGCTTTGCAGTGAAGATATTCGAGGCCTCGAGCTGCACCAACAGCAATTTTCAGCCTTATGCTCCAACTAAGTGGCTTCTGACCAGGCGCTATATCTAAACAAAAATAATTTTGATAAGAAACTCATTCGTTCATATTCATTAATAAATATTAATATACTGTTAAACGATAATACATTCTCATGGCTAATATGTGAATGACTAAGCCAGGTGTTTGAGACCCAACTCGGTAATTGAAAGATAGGTTGTTTCCTTTTTCACTATCACACTATGATTCTATGAGAAAG
This sequence comes from Primulina huaijiensis, assembly GCF_012295235.1. NCBI lineage: Eukaryota > Viridiplantae > Streptophyta > Magnoliopsida > Lamiales > Gesneriaceae > Primulina > Primulina huaijiensis. The sequence goes on from NC_133321.1 coordinate 13,511,939, forward strand.
GCCTCATCCAGAACGCTGAATAGATTTAAACAAAGCACCTAAGAACGAAACAAACACGGCCATTAAAATGGTTTTCTCCATTTCAAGTGTCCCTATCTTTTTACTTTATATATATATATATTCACACACTAGTGTGCTGGGGCACTTCATGGGTGTCATATTAAATTTTTTTGTATTTGATAATTTTTGTATACAAAAATATATATTATTTTATTATTAGAATATGATACTTGTAGTTCGAACTTTTAGATAAATTAGAGAAAAAGAAAAATCGGAAAAAGACATAGAAATGTACAAAAATTACTAATAAAATCACAATACCAAAGTTAGCTAACAAATATTACGAAGAGTAAAACTATAAAAAAAACTATGTACCAAAGTGAGACGTGCTCAAGTTTAATAATATAGTGTGTGTGTGTGTGTGTGTGTGTGTGTGTGTGTGCGGGGTTGGCAAGCTAGTTTCAGCAAGCCAGTGACAAAAATGCCTACTGATACTATGACTCAGTGCCATGTTAAGCACCGATATAGACAAGTCTAAGCTTAAAACATCAAACGAGAGTGAAGAAGACATTCAAAAAAAGAAAGTGAAGAACGAAAACGCAGACTGATGTACATTGTTTCAACTAAATATTATATCATAAATTACCGAATAGATGATTTTCCAGGCTACCCATTGGCATGAACTCGTAAACTAGGAGCCTCTGATCACCATCAGTACAATACCCGATCAAGTTCACGAGGTTTGGATGGTGCAGCAAACTCAACATAAGAACCTCCACTATGAATTCTTGATTCCCTTGAAGGCCTTCAAGATTAAGTTGCTTCACTGCCACAATCTAATCATTAGAGTCTAAGATTAGCACCACTCGAGGAACAAATTGCATCAACGAAAATTCCACAACCAATTTAACAGATTCATGGAGCCTATGTATATTATCTGTTGTTTCGAATCCACAAACTACAATCCAGATTCAAAAATTAGATAAACAAAAAGCTTACCAGGCCAGATTCTAACCGGCCTTTATAAACGCTTCCAAAACCACCTTCACCGATCAAATTAGCCCCCCGAAAATTCTGTGTCGCTGTCGCAAGCTCCTTGAATGAGAAGCCGCGTGCCACATTGCCCTTTTGGCCGTTGCTTTCATTGGTTTTTACCCTCACAGAGTTTCCCTTTTTCCCACACTCTACATAAAAAAAACGAGCATAACTATTAAGAGATCAATGTTCAGCACCGCAAATCCTCAATAAATCAATCCGCTAATTAGAATTAGTCTTTCCCTTCTACAAACTACATATTAAACTATAGTTTGAAGCAAAAGAAGCGCATGAAAATGCATTCAAAAAAGAAAGATACATCACAAAGCGTAATAAAATTACATACAAATTTGAAAACAAGGACTAAAGAAACAACAAAACAAAAACGAACCTGAACCATCCACTGATCTTAGAGCCATATCTTTATCGTAATCCCTCACATCCTTCCGCCGGAAGTTCATGCAAGAAAAGCAACTCATCCCTTTCATCCACTCACCCTCTCTTTCTCCTCACAGGCACAGTAATCCTTAAAATAAAACCAGAACCCAGAGCCCAGTAAAATCTACGTCACAGAACCCCGAATCAAACTACAGAATCACATGTACAGCATTCCATGGAAAAGATATAGAAAAAATATATTATACAAACAAGAATAGAGGAGAGAGAACACTTTCAAGTTCCCTCCCCTTCAAACCCAAATCCCAGATGAAAAAAGAACACCTCCCCCACTAAAAGCTAACACGGATCTAAAGACAGCCAAAGAATTTATCTTCTAGAGCAATAATTACAACTTCAAAAAAAAAGAAAAATATGGCCCTTTTTTATATACTTATGCAGGGATTAATAAATAAACAAAGATTAAGCGCATTGAAATGAACAAACAAACAACATTAGAAAAAACCCCACAAGGCCAGATTTTCAGGGAGGTATTTTGTTATGACCAAATGACTATAATTTTATAGCCAAAGATCTCTTCTTTTTGATATATCTAGCTCAGATTCCTTCTTCTCTTACAGCCACCCTCTTTTACCGCCACCCTTGACCCCAATGCTTTCTCATTTTCCCCATTTCTCCCAAAAAAAAATAATTTCTTGAAGAATTTTTTTAGTGTGTGGGCCTTTTGGGGGTATTGAGAGCAATAAAAGCAGAGTCTGATACTGTTGCGTGTCACTGTCATTCACAGCTTGCATTTAAACGTTGGGGGAGGCAGGACAGTGAAATTACTCTTTCACCCTCCGTACACTACTGGGATTTGCTAATTTACGCTCCCATTGATTATCCCGTGTCTTGTAATAAACTGCTTGGACATGGTGATTATGTTGTACAATCTTTATTGATCATTTTATGTTAACTTGGTCCCATTAAATCTTTTTAATAAATTTAGACTCGATCTCATGAGATCATCTCATGGATTTTAATTTATGAGACGGGTCAATCTTATCGATATTCACAATAAAAAATAATATTCTTAGCATAAAAAGTAATATTTTTTCATGGATGACCCAAATTAAAGAACCGTCTCACAAATAAGATCCGTGAGACCGTCTCACACAAATTTTTGTCATAAATTTATTAGTCAATTCATACTAAGATTTTAAATTTAAAACGAGATCGAGATCCAAAATTGGATATCTAATTATAATACATTTTATTTTAGTTAATTTTTTAAAAATAATATAATTTTATCTTAAAATCATATTTCTTAAAATAAAATTATATTTTTTCAGTCAAAAAAATTATGTTTTAGAAATACTAGTTAAATTTTATCGACTTATTGTCACTGTCATATTTTATAAGATACGATAATTAAATATTAATATACACATATATTGTCGGGAGCTACATGTTGCGTATGTAATATAATACATAAATATTATTTGTTGTTTATATGTAACATATTTTTATTTTTCAAATAACTAGCTTGATTATGCCTTTTTATTATAAAATGGATATTTTTCAAATTATTTATTTTAGTTATCATGATTTTATACATTTAAAATAATGGACATATAAAGTAAACAATGATTTATACAATGTGTAGGATTTAGTTGAGAAAAAAGTTGGAAAATTTTAGTGAATAATATTAAAATAGTGATTTTATATGTATAATTATTTTTACATCACAAAAAATTCAATTCATCAAAATCTCGTGATAAATCAAATACAAATCTCATGATATAATAACAAAATTTCAAAATGTAATTGATTTAAATATCGTTGTATGATATATTGGTTGTACATTTAACATTATCCATATTAAAATTACCAATAAATCTACGGAATGAAATTCTCATATCAAATATGATGTTGCTGCTGAAAATTTTTAGGTAGTATTTGCAAATAATTTTAAAAAATGATTATGTATATTTCCTTCAGAAATTTGTGAAATTTTCTAAATTTTAACAAATACTCTACGACGACGATAATAATAATAATAATAATAATAATAATAATAATAATAATGTAAAAGAAAAGCATAAAGTTGGATTGACAAAAAATTCAAAGTTTGGGTTGACAAAAAAAATCGGTGCTTCCTAAAGTAGTGCAAGAAATATTATTACATTCTTAAAAGTGTCCCTCTCGAATCCCATAATTAACTAATCAACATACGACTTATCATACTTCTTCACGAAAATACCCTTACTTTCAACTCATTTCCCAAGATGACTGCAAAATTTTAATTTGATATCCTAAGCTATTTTTATACCTAAAAATCAACATTGAAAAAAACAAAGCAAAAATTTGTGTGAGACGGTATCACGGATCATATTTCTCTTATTTAGGTCATTTATGAAAAAGTATTACTTTTTATTGTACATATCGGTAGGGTTGACTTGTCTCACAGATAAATATATTCGTGAGATTGTCTCACTAGAGACCTACTCAAAAAACAATGGGTATAACGAAATTAGCAACGGTTTTTGTTTTCCGTGAAAATAACTCAAGTTGCTGCAATTATTTTGCAGACGGGTTTGTTACAAAAATTCCGCTGTTAATTTAGCGACGGACTTCTTTGCATCTCTTTCCCGAAACAACCACAAAATTATAGTTTGAAAATTCTTGAATTACTTTTATGACTAAAATACCTCGACAAAAGTTTAGAAGTTTTATATAATATTTGTTTTTTTTTAACACGCATATTGTGGAGCCCTGTGTTTGATTTAATTATTTTTTTAGAACATTATTTTCCTATAATATGAGTAGCTCTTACCTGATAAAAATGCAAAGAATAATTTTTTTAAAAAATAAATTGTTCCTGTTTTCTATTTCTACACACACACACATAATTCATGCACGATAATCGAATTTAGACAATGTTCACGTAAAACATATACGTATTACACCAAATACATTTACCATATTACATCAAATGCGTACGTATTTGTAGAATACCTTACAAGTTAACTGCGGATGACACGAGCTAACAAGGATCGACGTATGTGTTGTATTTAAGTACAGATGAGATTCAACATCTCAATATCATCTTGTGTTAGATTCAGGTTTTATGATAATCAGAGTTGAAAAATTAATCATATTTGAAGAGACATATAATTTTCGTATTAAATTTATTTTCCAAGATTATTTTTTCTTTGTTGATATGGTTTTGAATATTTAATTATGGTTTTGTCTTTCTAGATAATGTGATAATTATGCTAAGATTTGTGTGATATAGTATCTTTGTTTAAAAAGAGTTTGTTTATAATAAAATTCTTACTTTCTATATTGTGTAGGTTTCCTTGTTGATAAACCCTATGGCTATAAATGAGAGGAGTCATCTCATGCAAAAATACGGTGATTTACGCAAAAGCACATATAGACTCTTGCACATTTGCACGCCATAAGCTTTAGAGAAAACAATCTACAAGGTTGTTACTGTTTTGAAGAGTGCTGAATCCACGTGTTGCCATGATTGTTGGAGACATCTGCAGACAACAACTGTGAAGGAGTTGGCTGAAGATTTTTTTTTTTTGCTCCAGTTTTGGCATTGTGTTTTGCTTCCTTATATACTGTTTTAATGTGGTTTTTTGTTTTAAGAAGCATTTGATTTTTTCAATGTGTTGAGAAAATTGGTTTTTTATTAAAATCACTAGTGATAGTTTTGTGTAAACTCATTGGTTTTCTACTGATTATTTTTTCCCTGAGGCACCGTACTTGTGCAAAATTTATTTTGTTCCATCGTATTTACTTAAAGTTAATTTGTGTTACAACGTTATATATTCCGCTGCATGTTATCTGACATATTATAACATTTCACACAATACTTAATTCTGATAAAACACGAATTTACGGTAACATACGATCTACTTGTTTTGCTATTAAACAAAATATATTCCATGCCTTACAATGTTATAATTATCTTCCAGTTTATTACAACATATCATAGATTAAACGATGTGTTAGGATTGGGTCAAAGTTAAGAGGGGTTGAATAAACTCTTTAAAAAAAATCTCTAAATCACTAAATTTAATGCGACCATTCTTGATAGTGTCAGCTATGCAAGACCTGTTTCTCTCAACTCTAAAAAACAGTCGGACCACGAATAATTCGGAAAACTGTCTGATGGTTCTTTGTGTTGTTATATACTCAAATATATAAAGTCGACGAGATAAATAAATAAAGTAGAGTAAATGATAAGGGATATATGAAAGTTCGACGCTAGAGTCCTTCTACGTCTCTCTTTTTTCACTTAAGAATGAATTCACTAGAAGACTTTGATTTTACGAATCCTTTATAACAACTCGCTTCAACCCCAATTCTTATCATCTGCTTAAGTTTAAACTCCTAGTATTTCTTACAACGGTTGTGACCTTTAATCAAACAACCAAAACACCACAAATTTAATAAAAGAATGAATCATAAGATTCAAAGCGTCTGTAACTCTTCGACCATTTTCTGGTGGAAAACGGTCGAGTTGTTGTCTTTAAGCTCTGCAATATCTTTGTAAATCTGATAATATCTTGAAAAGAGAGTTGTTGAGTAGTATAGAGTGTATATGAGAAGTGTGCTCAGAAATCTTTGAGCATACAAGCTTTTTGATTTTTTGCTTCGATTGAGTTTTATCTTATTGTTTTTTTTTTTATTCTTAATTGCATGTTCTATATATTTAGTACTAGAGTTCTTTTTCTCGTTCAAAAATTTTTGTACTATAGCTCGATAATATAGACATGTCGTTGTCACGTACTGCAGTTTTCATTAAATGATTTTTAATGTCTTTTTTGATTTTAAGCCTTTAAAATCCACTTTATATAAAAGTTGTCAGACCGCAGACTGGTGGAATGCTTTCGGTCAAATGAGAGTTAGTGAGATATGTGCAATCTTTCTATTTTAAGCTATTGTCTGTTTTGCTGACTTACACAAGTATCCTTAAAATCTTTCTAGCTGTAAATTGTTTTAATATCTCTTTGAGCAGTCCGGTCAGGTGACATATTTTTCTTTTGATGCTGTTGGATAATCAACCAAGCGATTGAGTACTTTTAATAAGAGCAATAGACAGACTTAGTAGATTGCGACTGTTTACTCAACTCTTGAAGTCGGTAGTATGTTTGTGTCTTTGGCAAAACGGTCGAATACCTGTAAATACAAATAAAACGACATTTTATTCTAATGCAATAAATTATTATTTGTTATTACCAAAACTCAAATCTAATAAAATCACACCAGCTAACTTTAACTCACTTATTAGCTCAACAAATTTGGGAAAAGCATATGCGGACAATTAAAATGTCAGGGTATATAATAAAATGTTGTTGAAAAATTATTTAAAAATGTGAAAAATATTTGTGTTGAAAATGTGAATGTTGAATGTTGAAAATTAGGTAAAATTAGGTGTTGAATGTTGAAAATTATGTAAAATTAGGTGTTGAATATTGAAAATTATTGTGTGATGATGTAGGTAATGATGTATTTTATTTTTGGATTATTTGTAAAAAATTTCTATAAATAGATCTCTCATTTGTGAAGAAAATCACAATTGAGTTGAGAGAAAAATATTATGAAGTGTGTAGTGTGATAATTTTGAGAGTTTGAGATTTTTATTTTTTACCGTAAATTTTTACTTTTTCACAACACGTTATCAGCACGAAGCTCTAAAAGTCCTCCATATTTTTCCAAGCTCCAAAACAGAAGAAAAAGGTAACAAAAGTAATAGTATTTATTTTATGGTTTATTTATTTATTGTTTATATATTTATAATATAATGTTATTATAAATAATAAAAATAAATTTTTCAAAAAACTTGTTATAAATCCTGGGAGGATGTTAAGACGACATCCCACACTCCCGGTAAGGGATACGACAAGTATAAAAGCCTATAAGGTTTTTAAACAAAATAACTTATGACACCTAATTATAATAATGTGATATGATATACATAATTATTTAAATATGACTAATATTATATACACCATATTATTACCATAAAATTATACAAATACATACATTTATTTTCTTATACACCAACGGTAATAAACGGTAACAAAACGGCTAGTTTTTGCTCTATAAATACAATCTCACAAATACATTCAATCACTCCAACTTTCTCTTCTTCTCTAAAAATTATTCTTCATCAAATTTTCGAAGAAAAAAAGAAGATGGCTTTCACGAGGTTATTTTTAATTATTTTGGTTATCATACTCACCAGTCTTGTATTTATCGGAGAATATCCTCCTCGTGTGTTTTCTTTATTTTTACGAATACTTGTACTTGTTGTTTATCCATTACTTTGTATTGCAATATTCATTAACTAATAAAATGCATCGTAATTTTTAGTACCACCATGGCAAACTTGGCAAAGCTCGAATTCATCGCTCTTGATATTACTGGGAAAAACTATATGCCATGGACTCTTGATGTAGAAATGCATCTTGAGTCATTGGGTCTAAGCGAGACCATTAAAGAAAATGGTATATCTTCATCACAAGAAAAAGCAAAAGCTATAATATTTTTACGACGACACCTTGATGAAGGTTTAAAATGTGAATATCTCATCGAAAAAGATCCCATGGCTCTGTGGAAAGGATTAAAAGAGAGATTTGAACATATAAGGGAAGTTATACTTCCGACCGCCCGTGATGAATGGAATATGTTAAGATTCCAAGACTTTAAAAAAGTCAGTGATTACAATTCAGCGATGTATAGAATAATCTCGCAGTTAAAATTTTGTGGACATGAGGTTACAGAATCGGAAATGCTTGAAAAAACATTTTCCACGTTTCACGCATCAAATATAACACTACAGCAACAATATAGAGTGCGTGGATTTGCGAGATATTCTGAACTCATCGCCTGTCTTCTTGTGGCGGAAAAGAACAACGAGCTATTAATGAGAAATCATCAGTCCCGACCCACTGGATCAACAGCATTTCCAGAAGTAAATGCTGTAAGCAAAAATGAATTTAAACCTGGAAACCAAAATCAAAGTTACAGACAAGATTTTGGTCGAGGACAAAATCGAGGTCGTGGTCGTGGTCGTGGACGTGGACGTGGACGTGGAAGTGGTCGTGGTCGTGGACGCGGCCGTGGTTTTGAAAATAATCGAGATAGTTATTTCTATAACTCATCTCAAAAGAACGTCCCAAACCACCCACCGAAAAGGCATCAAGAGAATATGAGTGTTAATGAGAATCACTCAAAAAGATTTGAAAGTTCTTGTTTCAGATGTGGTACTCCAGGACATTGGTCCCGTATTTGTCGAGCCCCTGAGCACCTTTGTAAACTTTATAAAGAATCAATAAAGGGGAAAGAAAAGGAGACCAACTTTACTGAACACAGTGAACCTTTGAGTGGTTCAACTCATTTTGATGCTGGAGATTTTCTGATTGATTTCTCAGATAATGATCAATTTGATGGTGGAATAAATATGTAAAATATTTTATTTTTTATGTATTCGTATGATAATGTTTTATAGTGTGTTATATTGTATTGTATTTTATTGTCAATAATTTTATTTCATTGCATATTTTTTTGAAGTTCAAATATGGAAAATGCTACGAACCAAGCTGAAGTTTGCATACCTGATAGTGGTACAACGCACACTATCCTCCGAGATAAAAGATATTTCTTGGAACTAAAACCAACAAAAACAACGGTGAATACAATATCAGGTCCTGTAGACTTGATTAAAGGATGTGGTAAAGCACAATTTTTGTTACCTAATGGTACAAAATTTTTGATCAATGATGCTTTATATTCACCACAATCGAAAAGAAATTTGTTGAGTTTTAATGATATATATTCCCATGGGTATGATACTCAAACAATGAATGAAGGGAATGAGAAATATATGTGTCTTACCACATATAAATCAGGAAAGAAATATGTGATTGAAAAACTACCAATGCTCCCTACTGGATTGCATTATACACATATACGTCCCATTGAATCAAACATGGTAATTGATAATTCTTCAATATTAACCAATTGGCATGATCGATTAGGACATCCTGGTTCAACAATGATGCGAAGAATTATAGAAAATACACATGGTCATCCATTGAAAGACCAGAAGATCTTTCAGAATAATAAGTTTCAATGTAAAGCATGTTCTCTTGGAAAACTTATTATAAGACCATCACCAGCCAAAATCCAAACTGAATCACCAATGTTTCTTGAACGTATTCAGGGTGATATTTGTGGACCAATCCATCCACCATGTGGACCATTCAGATACTTTATGGTATTGATTGATGCCTCCAGCAGATGGTCACATGTATGTTTATTGTCAACTCGAAATGTTGCATTTGCAAGATTACTTGCTCAAATAATAAAATTGAGGAATCAATTTCCCGATTATACAATCAAGAAAATTAGACTTGATAATGCTGGTGAATTTACTTCCCAGACTTTCAATGATTATTGTATGTCTATGGGAATCATTGTTGAGCATCCTGTTGCTCATGTACATACTCAAAATGGATTGGCTGAATCATTGATTAAACGTCTGCAAATGATTGCTAGACCAATGATTATGAAAACAAAGCTCCCTATTTCTATATGGGGACATGCAATTTTACATGCTGCTTCATTAATTCGCATCAGACCAAGTGCATATCATAAATACTCCCCATTGCAGCTTGCATTTGGTAAAGAACCAGACATTTCTCATCTGAGAATTTTTGGATGTATGGTGTATGTGCCTATTGCACCACCTCAACGAAAGAAAATGGGACCTCAAAGAAAGATTGGAATTTATATTGGTTATGATAGTCCATCGATCATTCGATATCTTGAACCACAGACAGGCGACGTGTTCACAGCACGTTTTGCTGATTGTCATTTTAATGAGGAAATCTTCCCAATGTTAGGGGGAGAACAGAAACATACCGAAAAAGAAATTACATGGTATGTATCATCATTGTTACATCTGGATCCAAGAACAAAACAATGTGAAAAAGATGTACAGCAAATTGTGCACTTGCAAAGAATAGCAAATCAAATACCAGATGCATTTGCAGACACAAAAGGGGTAACTAAATCATATATACATGCTGCAAATGCCCCTGCTCGAATTGAAATTCCGAAGAAACAAATTGAAGATAGTCATGATGTCATTAAACGCCTGAAGCGTGGAAGGCCAGTTGGTTCCAAGGATAAAAATCCTCGAAAAAGAAAATTCATAGAGAAACACAATGATCACAAAATAGAGAATGATGTTCCTGAAGAAACACATAATGATCACAAAATAGAGAATGATGTTCCTGAAGAAACACATGATGATGAAAATGTTTTGTCAGAACCACAAACTGACGAGAATCATGAAATCTCTATCAATTATATTAATACTGGAAAAATATGGAACCGAAAAGATATAGAAGAAATTGATGATATATTTTCTTATAATGTGGCAATCGACATCATAAATGATAATGAAGATCATGAACCAAAATCTTTTGGTGAATGTAAAAATCGGCAGGATTGGATAAAATGGAAAGATGCCATCCAGGTTGAATTGGATTCGCTAAATAAACGTAATGTTTTTGGACCTATAGTCCTTACACCTGAAGGTGTAAAACCTGTTGGATACAAATGGGTTTTTATTCGAAAGCGAAATGAGAAAAATGAAATAGTAAGATATAAAGCTCGACTTGTTGCACAAGGTTTTTCTCAAAGGCCTGGAATTGATTATGAAGAAACGTATTCTCCTGTGATGGATGCAATTACGTTTCGGTATTTGATTAGCTTGGCAGTATCTGAAAATTTAGAAATGCGTCTTATGGATGTTGTTACAGCCTACTTATATGGATCACTTGATAGTAATATATATATGAAAATCCCTGAAGGATTTAAGATGCCTGAAGCACAAAGTTCAAAACCCAGAGAATGTTATTCTGTGAAATTACTAAGATCATTATATGGGTTGAAGCAATCCGGCAGAATGTGGTATAATAGGCTAAGTGATCACTTGATGAAAAAGGGATATGTAAATAATTCAATATGCCCTTGTGTTTTCATTAAGAAAACAACATCCGGATGCGTAATTATTGCTGTATATGTTGATGATTTAAACATCATTGGAACAAATAAGGAAATTCAAGAAGTTGTGTCATACTTGAAAGAAGAATTTGAAATGAAGGATCTTGGAAAAACCAAGTATTGTCTGGGTTTACAAATTGAACAAAAAGAATGTGGAATATTTGTTCACCAGACAAATTATACAGAAAAGATCCTTAAACGTTTTAATATGGACAAATCAAATCCTTTAAGTACTCCAATGGTTGTTAGATCATTAAACATAGAAAAGGATCCATTCCGTCCATGTGAAGATGATGAAGATATTCTTGGTCCAGAAGTACCATATCTAAGTGCTATCGGTGCCCTTATGTATCTTACAAATTGTACAAGGCCTGATATATCTTTTGCCGTAAATTTATTGGCAAGATTTAGCACATATCCAACAAAGAGACATTGGAACGGAATTAAACATATATTCCGTTATCTACGAGGAACGACAGACTTGGGACTTTTGTATTCAAAAGATGCTAATCCAAGTATAATTGGTTATGCCGATGCTGGATACTTATCTGATCCACACAAAGCACGTTCTCAAACTGGATATGTATTTACTCGTGGAGGCACTGCAATTTCTTGGCGTTCACAGAAACAAACACTTGTAACAACTTCATCAAATCATGCCGAGATTATTGCACTACATGAAGCAAGCCGTGAATGTGTGTGGTTAAAATCAATGACTCAACATATCCAAATCTCATGCGGATTATCATTCGACGAGAAGCCTGTGATACTATATGAAGATAATGCTGCATGTGTTGCTCAAATGAAAGAAGGATACATAAAAAGCGACAGAACTAAACATATTCCTCCTAAGTTCTTCGCATTCACCAAGGAGCTTGAGAAGAATAAATGTATTGATGTTCGTCACATTCAATCAAGTGAAAACTCATCAGATCTCTTCACAAAGGCACTTCCTACGACAATATTCAGAAAGCACATATATAATATTGGGATGCGCAATCTACGAAATTTGTGAAGAATTGTTCGTGTCAACATGAGGGGGAGTTTACGTGACTGCACTCTTTTTCCCTTACTATGGTTTTTATCCCAATGGGTTTTTCCTAGTAAGGTTTTTAACGAGACAGTATAAAAATACGTAATGAAGACAATCATTATGATCATCATCACAAGGGGGAGTGTTGAAAAATTATTTAAAAATGTGAAAAATATTTGTGTTGAAAATGTGAATGTTGAATGTTGAAAATTAGGTAAAATTAGGTGTTGAATATTGAAAATTAGTGTGTGATGATGTAGGTAATGATGTATTTTATTTTTTGGATTATTTGTAAAAATTTTCTATAAATAGATCTCTCATTTGTGAAGAAAATCACAATTGAGTTGAGAGAAAAATATTATAAAGTGTGTAGTGTGATAATTTTGAGAGTTTGAGATTTTTACTTTTTACCGTAAATTTTTACTTTTTCACAACAGTATGTTATTTATTTTTAAAATCAATATAAGTATTGAAATTATAGTGAAAACAAAAACATTTTTACATGTTCGTAAATATTTTTAAAAAAATTATTATTATTATTTTGAAAATTTAGTTTATTATATTCTTGTGGTCACTGTATTATTCTATTTAATTTGTTTTGTATTATTGGTTGGCCTTAAAGGCGTTAGAACTGTATTGGGAGCAATGATTGTGTTGCATTGATGTAAAATACGAGAACACGTGTATCTTGAAGATCATTTTAAAATATAATATTAATACTTTTAAAATATAAAAAAAATTTAAAAAAGATCATTTTAAAAAATAATATTAATAATAATAAAAAGTACAACAAATTAAATAATAATAATAAACGTTAGATTTAATGAAATAATTCATACATATTACTGGTACTAATTGGGAACATAATATAATAATCCAATTATTGTTAAATTTGTTTTAAGTTGTAAGATATTGGTGAATTATAAAAACTTTTAAATATATAAATAAAAACAATCTTAAAAAAGCACAAGCGTGACAGATCTTTGTGACACATGATCGTGATTTTTTTGGAGATCTCAGACAATAAAATAATACTCATTTAAATCGAATTATTGTATTAATATCCTACATTATTGAGGATTAACGTTAATTTTTTAGTAATTTATGTTAATTATTTTATTAAAATACTATCACAACACAATATAGACATAGATTACGCATGTTCCAATACATATCAATTATGAGATTGTCTAATTGAGTCTCAACACATGGAAGATTTTTTTTAAAAAAAATTATTGATATAAATTTAATAAAATAATAATTAAACTTTTATTGGGGTGTTGTAATTGTCTTTGTTGGATAAAGCAATCAGAACGTGACGTTTGAGTTATTGTACGAGTTAAAATATTAGAGTTACACAATTATATCTTTTGATAAAGCGACAAACGTTTAGTCCTACTGTTAGTATCAGAACCGAGTTCACGAGTTCGATTCTCATTGATTATTAAGAGTTCAATTATCGGGATTGAGATTTCTGGGATGCAATAATTATATATGTTGAATAGAATAATCGAAACATGACGCTTGAGTTGTTGTACGATCAAAAGATTTAAATTGTACAATTATTATCAACTATAACTTTTAGTAAAATAACAATTTTGAAATTTTGATTCAATCAGAGGAGAGGTGCGTTTCTACGTGTTTGAATTTGGAATTTTGATTCAATTTTGAAATTTTTATTGTGATTAATTTTATTTTGGTTAATGAGTTTAATTGCATATGGTTCCAAGAAGCTATGATTTCTGGCTTGCTTGCAATTTGATTACTAACGATGCCTACTCACTTTTTATTTTTATGTGTTTTGTTGTGTTGAGAGCTTTAAAGGCTTTTTGTGTCAAAGATCAAATTTTAATGTGAAGCGTTGTCAGTGGCTTAATATTGTAGTTATTCTCATCATTAGACCTATTCTGTTAGACTATTTTCTATTTTAGCGATTTAATAAGGTTGTTGATACAAAGCATCAGAGCCTAACTAAATTGAATTCAAGAAAAAAAAACTGATTATACACGAGCAAAAGTTTCTAAGTCAGTCAGAGTCCAACTGACTATCGAGCCAAACTGATAATGCATTATTCAAATGCAAAAAAGATATTGATAGACAAACTGAACAAATGATCATTGATGGAGCCCAACTTATAGCATGTTATTTGAGTTGATCAGCCATCACAAATCCAAATTTTCTATGAAGATTATCAGTATACTCAATGATTAAAAATCAGATCTCAATTGAAATGTCGGATAAAATTTCTGTACCAATAGTTACTGATTCCCAAAAGAATATTAGAATCTACGCGCACTATCAGAATCTATCAAAAAAGACAATGACGTGTAAACAACAAAATATGTATTTGGAAAAGTATATATGATTTAAAAAGATGACCGTTGCAGATGAAGTCTATATATAGATCAGTTAGACAAGCTTTTAAATTCCTCCGGCTCTCTGATTTTCTGAATTATCCGATCCTCTGAAGTTCTTGAAATTTTTTTCTGCAAGTCAAACTGATCAATGCAAGCACACATTGATAAGTTATTATTTGATCAATTGATGATCAATTTACGTTTAGAAATTTCTTTGTGAAATACTTATAATTGAGAGTAAGAAATCTTACTGTTCATTTTGATTAAGGTTGAAGTATATTAAGAGTTTCAGTTAGGCACTGATAAGTCCTACTGAAGTCGGTAATTTCAAATTATTGGTAATTATCAAAGTCTTTTAGTGAAATAATTCCGTAAAGAAGAAATAATAATGTAAGAGTATTGAAGTCCCAAATATCCAGAAATATCATGTGCATATTTAAATTTTAGTCTACTTGTATTTTAATTTTCATTTGATAATCCAACTGAGTTTTTATATAAGCTATTTTGTTCAAACAGTTTCAATTGGTCTATTTCGGCACTGTTTTCACTGTCGACTTACTGAGAATCCAGGTGACATGAATTTTATTTTAGTGTTGCTAACCCAACCAAAATAATTATAAATTATTAAAATTATTTATTCATGTCTCTCTAAATTAATTTTCAATCCTAACATATTCTATCTTTTTCTTGTTTTCAAAATTTGCATGGTTTGTTCTGTTCGCATCTTTGCTTTTAGTAGTAATTAATAATTGTCATGTGTCGAGTATTTATTGATGTGACAATCTTCTAAATATGTTGAATTAAAATTGTGGCTATCAATGGTTGATGTAACATTGAATTGTTGCAGATAATTTTTTCTCTATAAAGTGCACATAAATGCAACTGAATTCGATAAACTTCACATAACCCCATGTGAAATATTAAAATAGATAATAACCTCTTAATGAAAAATAAATAATGAGTTTTTTTTTTTGAGATAATCTCATTAATTTTTATCCGTAAAATAGATCAATCATGTTCATATTTATAATAATAATAATATTTTTGACATAAAAGTAATATTTTTTAATGAGTGACCCAAATAAAATTTCTATCTGATAAAATTGACTAATGAGATCGTCTCACAAAATTTTTTTTGAAAAATAAATAGACATTTGATCACCTATGCTTTTAAAAAAGAAGCTTGAATAACCTCAAATTTATAATTTTAGTTGTATACTCTTTTAATACCTCTGATAATATATAATTCATATTTTATGTGTTTGAATGTACACAAATTATCATTAAAACTATACAACAAATATTTTTACATTTAAAATATAATAGTTTTTGCAACAAGACACTATAAAATAATCAAATAAGTTAAATAAATACAAAAACTTGATTTAAAAAATAACGTGATTTATATTCATATGTAGCTATTAGATTTTGAATTTATACATACAGAAAATATGGTAAAAAATTATTTTATGTACAAAAAAAAAGATTAGAATTGTATTAATATTTTATTAGAGGTCTACGAGTATTTATTAAAAAAATATAGGAGTTAAACACCTATTTATTTTTCACATTGAATTTTTAGTTCTTTTGAGATTTCATAAGGGATTATATGCAATTCACCCGCCATGAGTTTATACCTCGTTTTAAAAATACGAGGGTGTAAAAGATTATTTTTTAAGAAGGAAAATATTATTTATTTAATACATGATAATTTATGCTTTTTTATGTATGAAATTACCCCAATAAAAGTTCAATGGCGGAGTTAGAAATATGGCTCTATCCGAGCTAGTATTTTAAACTTTAGAATCTTTTGATATTTTAAATTGATCGACCCGGGCTAATATCATATTATTCCAAAATTTACATATAAATTTTTTTTAAAAAAATGGGCCAGTCCAGGTATACATGCATGTGAATCCGCCACTGAATAAAACTATATAACNATATCATATTATTCCAAAATTTACATATAAATTTTTTTTTAAAAAATGGACCAGTCCGGGTATACATGCATGTGAATCCGCCACTGAATAAAACTATATAATGTTGATGAGCAATTGAATCGACGTGAATCTATCAACAAGAAGTCAAATTTTAATATTTTCTATGATCATCCTCTCGTTTAATTCATACATTTAAAAAAACTGTCAACATATAATTTAAAAACAATATATTTTATATCAAACATTTAATTACTGATTATAGAATCAAGATGTGCATGCATGAAAAATTAATTAACAAATAAATCTATTTATAAAATTAATTAATGATGCATGGTTAGATTCTATTACAATGGCAAAATCAATCTATCACAATGATTTTTTTATAGAAACTTTGGTGGAATATTTTTAGAATATTGTACAATTGAAATATAATTAATATAATTTTTATTTTTTTTTAACTGTAGAAGAAGCTTGTTACAGACTTCGTGAGATCTTGATGTGAGATGAACTGTAAATCATCGAAAATAGTTTAATATACTATTTGGTAAAGAGGCATAAGTAGAAATGGTCGTGTATTCATTCCATTGGACGTTGTTTGTTTGTTTTTTTTAAAAAAAAATAGAAAATATTTCAATTATATTTATTTTCATAAATGATCTAATGTTGGTCAAATTTTTGTTGAGTTGATAACAACTTGCAAGAAGAAATGGTTGGCTTCATGAATTTTTTTCATATTATTTGTATGCGGTGGGTGGGTCTATCTATACATGAAGAAACTTGCTCATCTTTAACCAAAAAACAAATGAAAATGGTCCCCTCTATTTTCGTACTCCATGATGTCTACTTGCTCATCTTGTCCATTTTATGGGTATTATATAATTTTAATCAATTTATAATTTCTCGTGGGATGGTTTGAAAAACGATATTGGTCAAATATTTTTCTTGATTTGTGATCTTTTTTTACTTTTTGTTAAATAATCTTCAAATATATAGAAAAAAACAAAGACGAAACAAATTTTAAAAATTAAAAGAATAAATGGCTGTCATTAAAACATATGAATTTTTTTTTTTTAATGTTTTTGAAGTGATTAATATAATTTCTCGTATAGATCCTATGAATACGATTGTTGGACTTGGTGTATTCTTGAATTCGTCATTCTCTGGATAAATCAATTGTTACATAAGATTACATACAGATATCTTTCTTTCGATTAAATTCGAGTCCCCATCACTCCCACGGCTAATTTGATGATTATATATATCAGAAGATCCATCTTTCAAGTCGTCTAAATGTGTAATAAGACTTGCATGGTTTCAACTGATAACACTATATCCAGCCCCAGCCACGAATGATCCCCTCGTTGGTCTCCGACTAACCACTCAAGTCCCCTACTGACTAACAATACAAAGGAGCAGCATCCTCCTTAAATGGTCAATCCAATACTCAGAGTTGCAATGCCAAATCGGGTTGCTGAGGCGAATTAATCTGTAAGCTAGAACTAGGTGAACCTGCTACAACTTTCATGTTCAAGTCCGGTGGAATCGAAAGAGTTTGTCTGATGATACCTTGTGCAGTTTGACTAAATATTGAAGAAGTATTCCTATTTTCGGTCAACTTAGCCACATCTAAAATGACATGATTCGTAGATGATGAAGGAGTTGAAGATGGTTCGTTTCTTGATTCCGTTTCAACCATTTGAGTAATATCCATAACTGGATGTACTGCTATGGCCAGTTTTGGATTTGTCACTGCAGATAGATCGTATCCAAACATTGGGTTTTCCGGAGTCGGGAACTCTGTTTTTACAGAAGCAGATAGTCTACCCTGCGCAGCTAGTTCGTTCCCGCTGTTTGGTTTCCTCGCAGCTTCAAGCTTTCCTTCAGAAGCACCAAATTCAACAGCCGAATTTACTACAGGAGTTGAGGGTGCTGCTGGTTTGCTAGAGTTGAACTGGCTGTGTTGCTCAATGATTTTTCCTTCTCGGATGAAGGCAACAGTGGTCGTGAAGGAGTTGCCTTCTCGCCAACCCAGCCAGGACCATATTGTATCCCGGAAGGTAAGACACATTCTATTTTCTTTGATGCGAGTATCCAGGCTATTGGCCCAAGATTAGCAGCATACTTAGCCAGGCTTCTCGCATAAGCAAGTGGTTCGTGCAGCCCCACCTACAAGTTTCATCGCGATGAATGCATTAAATGAGTATATTTACACAGATTAAGAAGCTGAGGCTCCAAATGGGCTCTCTTTAGTTTTTATTCCTAAATCATGCATGAAGAAAATCCAAAATACAAGGAACACTGTTGGCGTTAGTGTCTTTTAATTGGCAATCTGTTGGCAAAGACGTGTCTCCAATCTCCAACAGATTGCCAATTAATAGACACTAACTTTATAAAACTTCGAAATACATACCGGCACCAACCACTTCAAATTTCCAAAAGCATTCGACAAAACAGGCAGTTTATTTCCCGAAGACTCTGGATTAAATTGACTGCATGTATCACGCCTGTTCTCATCCACTGTAAACTGTTTGTTACCATACTTCATGTCAGCCCTTAAAATGGAAGCTGCGGAAGAATCGATAATTCATAGGAGAATTAACTAAATGTGCGACTAGGATCAGACTGAATCACAAACTTAAATGTGAACCTGGAAAGTCACTCCAATCGGACAACCATTCCGAGCTATTTTCACCATTTCTAGAGCGGAAATTTGAGGGATCTGCTGTATATCGGTATCTCTGAGGTGTTGGTACCTTTCTCAAATTATAGGAGTTCGACCCAACTATTTTCTCTCCTGCGCTAGCAAGAAGTGCAACTGAAGAAGGATCAGGACTAACACGTTCTAGTGTAGATGTATCAACAGGCTTTTTCTGGCTCTTGCTTGGTGGCCTTCCCCTCCGCACTATTTTGGGCTGTAGTTCATCATCATCACCTTCATGCTTCAGATTTTCAAAGTCCCTCTTTGCAAGTTCTTGGATAGATCGTGCCTAATGCATTTCATGATTCAGATATAAAGCATGATCATTGTGCAGAAGAAACAAACAAAGCTTGAAGGCTTAGCAAACCTGCCGATAATAGATGGTATCTGGAGCATTATATGTCATGGCATTCGAACATATCAGAAATAAATCGGTCTGAAAATGCAGGGGAATTCACCATCAATTACAGTGATTAATCTCCAAGTAGAATTCTAAAAATTCAATGTTGCACAGATACACCAAGAATAACCAAATCACATGTTTGTATCAACTTCCAAGGATAACAACAAATTGAGGGGAGATATAGAATATGAATATGTCAAGCACTATTATCTGAATCCCAATAAAATACAGAAATTAAAAAGATAAAAATTTACAACAGTGTGATGCTATAGTTAGTTAACAATAAACAGAGGAAAAGTGATTATCAGTGGATCAAGGCAAATAGCATGATCGTCGCAATTGGTTCACATTATTATGCAGCTGCAGTCTCACATGTAGTTTGTTCTTTGATTCCTACAATCTTGATAAAATCATTCACAACCCTGGCCTCAAATTTATTGGTGTCCAAACATGTTAATGCCTAATTTATGTCCAAAATATTATTAAAAGGTAAGTAAAATTGTTTATTAATCATCAATGGCAGCATAGTTTTTTTCTCATTATCCTTAGATATGTCATATGTACATTGTAGAAAATATATTGCAACACTGTTCATCAACCAGAAACATTTTATGTGTGAGAGAGAGGGAGAGAGACAGAGCTCAACAAGCACAATGCAAAAACACAGCCACCATCAAATGCTCAAGATGTCTGATATTATTATCAAGCTTCTTCACAAAAAAATTAAATGATACTTGGATAATTTAAGTCAACACATAGCCTCGTGTCAAATGGTAATATCAAGTACACTCACTTAACTCTTCGTTAAGCAATATCCATAAAAAGGTAATGACCAAGAAATAGAATTTAGGGCCCTACTGGCCCAATAGCAATATTTTCGAAATATCTAAATGAGTTGTATTTGATTTTCGGATTAAACAAGCGTTCTAAGCACATCTCAGCATATTTCGCATCAATACTTCCAACCATCTCAACCAACAAGTATAATTCATCCGTAGATCAAAAAATTATTCATAGCATGTCCAACAAGAAATCGGCTCAACTAAATCAAAACCAACCTCTAATTCTTCCAAATTCTTATAAGCTCCACCATCAAGTTTCTTCCTCACGGTTCCAAAGTCCATAGGGTGCTCAATTATTTCACCATAATCAGGCAGCTGCAAGAAAAATAATTCCATATCAGCCCCTCCAGAAACCCATAATTTTTCATCAACCTTTGAATGTACTCAGTCACCTCATTGGGATCCACGGGCTCAGAAAACACCCCATAAATATCCTTCCTGCAGTAAATCCATCCAATCAACCAACACTGACAAACTGAAAATTGGAAAAAAGAAAAGTGCGATATAAAGAAGAAATAAGTTTCTAAGCTAGCAGAACAGGTAGACAAGAAAGTACTTACTTTTGGAGCCTGTCAAGAATGAAGACCAACAATGTTTTGTCTGGCAAAGGTGTCGTGGGACCATAATTCATTGGTGACCCTGTCCACGAAAGTGAAAAGTTCACAATCAAATAATCCAAACACAAATGCATCAAGAAATGCCGTGGATGTAATAAAAACCATGTTGAGTTTCTGTCACTGTCGAAACCTTTTTTTCCTGCAAAAATCAATGAAACCACAATTATTAAGAAGCCAACAAAGTGGTAAAATTGAACAAATAACAAGAAAAGCCATCAATGAAAGGCAAGGAGAAAAGGACTTGGGGAAATTTAGTAAATAAAACAGTAGCGCCAGCTAGTTATAGGCAAAAGTCGTACGTTTTTCAAAATACGGCTACTCTTTACTAAATTCCCATCTGCAAAACATACTTTCAATGAAAAGAGGAAGAAGATTATTGAAAATCAACCAATTTACCAAAGTGAAGAAAAAAATCCAACTTTCTTCTAGGCAAAAGCTCTAGAAATAGATAAATAGAAATAAATCTATCATATGATTATATGAAACATTTAAAAGCTAGAAACGTGGAAAATAAAACCAGATTTCAAACAGATGGAAAACGAATTAAATAAGTATTTCCCTTTTTTCCAGCACACACAGATTCAGACTTACCGAGTCCAAATAAAAGCACCCACTTCAGATCTTCAAACGCATACAAAAGTTTCCGTTAATTTCATTTTAAATAAAAAAATAAAAAACGGACCTGCATGGAATCCGCGTGGTTTGATCCACGATCCAAACTATTAATCTTTCGTTTCTTATTCGACCCCTCCTGATCATCAGAATTTGGGTCAGAATCCGATCCAGAACCCGAAGCATAATCCCGCGAACGCCGCCTGTTATTCTGTTGTTTCTGATCAATGTCCTCTCCATTGGATTCAGGCAACCGAACAACCAGCTTGACTTTCTTCTCCTTCCTCTCGTCTTCATCCTCTTCATAGAATTCATTCAAATTGTTCAAACTATGGCTCCTGCGAGCGGGTCGGCGGTCGCTGGATGGGTAGGCAACATAATTAATTGGTTTTGTTGGGGTAGATTGGAGGTAAGAAGCTTTAGGAGGGCGTCCTTTCTTCTTCCTATTCTTTAGCTTCAGCTCCGCCGTGGCTGCGGCGGTTTCAGCTACCTTACCCATCGTAATGGGAAGGCTCCCCTTGTCGCTTAGGTGTTAGTATTGTGTTACGACGTCGTTTATGTAAAGAAGCTTATCCGCATCATATACAGTTCAGAAAACTCCGTTATTCGGACAAGTTAGCGGGATCTACCCCCGCCATGTCAAACTAATCAGGGTTTACGATTTTATTTGGACGATTATAATTTTGTAAATATTAATTTTTCTTATCTGTCAATTTTTTTTAAAATTTAGTATATATATATATATATATTTATATTTATATTTATATTTAAAAGCAAAGTAAAGGTTGATAACCATTAAAATAAACATGCATTTTCTAATAATTGAAGTTGACCCATGCTACAATTTACGTCCATGAGGGAGCCTGAAATCATGAACATAGTGTTATAAAAGGGCTAACAGATTGATCTGACATAGATCCTCCAACGCTAAAGTTATAGATCAGGTTTATAATGAGAAAGACAGATGACAGACGCAATCAAAATATGAATATGGTGAATGTCAAATGAAACAATAAAGCCTACTATTTATAAAAGAAAAATAAAAATAGAGACCACGCGTGTGAAATAGAAGACCACTGTCATAGAGCTCGCCTAGACAAGGTTCCAGATAAGTGTCATGCTTGTTCTAGGTAAGGAGCTCGCCCTCCTGGGCATGCTAATAGTTTGGAGCTCGCCTACTACAGTCCAGTATAGTTGTATTGACTACCTCTCATATTTCTTCTTTAGGAATGGCTGACTCTTCATTCCTCTATTAACTTTTTAGCATTTGACTTAAAATGCAATATACATAACTACACATATAAAAACCAAGGTTCTAAAAAATGTGAAACGCCCCGAAGCGCGGATATCGAGCTCCAAGTTTTTCAAGCTTAAGCGAGATTAGCATATGCTTAAGCGTGAAAAAGCGTTTTTTATCTTTAGTGTAATTGTAATTATCTCAAACTAATAAATAGATAAAATAATACATAAATATGATAAATTTAAGTCTGATGCATTAATTCTCATATTTATAGAAGCATAAAAATCTCAAAATTATAATTTTTATTTGATTTTGCAACTAGAACACATTAAAAATGTTAAATAATTTGTCAAATCATTATGAGACACGCTTAATCATAATTAAAATTAAAAAATAAACATTTAAATTATAAACCTAATTTATTATTTTAAAATAAAAAGACATACTTTCAAAATAAAAAAATTAAAAAATAAATAGATGTGATTAATTGTGTTTAAGTACGTTTAATTAAACTCTTTAATTACACTTAATTCGGTCAACCTACCGTTTGACCGCTTTTTTCCGCTTTCTCCGAAGCGGGCGGGACGTTTTTGCCGAGCTTCAAACTTAAGCACGCTTAAGCGAGACTTAAGCGGACTTTTTAGAACACTGATAAAAACTAGTTGTCATAATAAGGCGATTAAAAATTAGCAGTTATAAACTCTGAAAATATTTGTTAACGCTCAACTGACTTACATGAGATACTTCGGGTAAAAGCTTTTGTTCTGCCTCCGGTTGAGACTTATGAATATATTCTTGGTCTAAACGTGTTGGATAGACGACAGATCAAATTTTAGAGGAGCTTGGTGGAACAGGACCTATAAAATTCGACCGGGTTTAGGTCCCAACTCGGTTACACATAAATGTACGAGCTTGGAATATCCGGGTTGCGACTAGGGACCCAAACATGAGCAGTCTCGCTCTCCAATTATAAACTCAAAAAAGAATACTACATTAATACAAAATAATACATAGTTTCCACAGTAAAAGAATTTCGATTTACCCATGTCATTAATAACATAACTAAAAGAACATTTCGTATGAAAGGCGGGTGGATTAGTGCAAGACCACCATTGAGTTTTGAATACATCGGAAGGACTCTCTCCCATTAAAAATCGATAGAGACTCGGATATTAAAAGAAAGAACAATAACAACTTGTTCATGTTCTCACGTCGCATAAACGGGTTGATTCAGGTAGGAGTCTCACATATTTGGTAAAAGCTCCACAAGCACAAAGCCAAACATCAACAATATAGCGAGCTAAAACTTGTGGTAACATGGATTGGCAACACTATTGAATCACTTGGAAATACCACCATAATAGAAGTATCAGTAGCTCTAATAGGTCAAAAAAGCTACAAAATCAAATCCCAATTTTAAAACGTCTACTTCATGTGACTAAGAACCTTTACAATACCAGAAATTGCCAAATGTACTAACAAAAGTTGATGTTAAGAAATTAAAATTTCTGTAATCGACCACCAAAAGAGCCTTCTAAGAGATTTCACCACCACCTAGTGCTTAGTCGTCTTCTTCTTCATCCTACATTGAACGAAAAAATTCATCAGTAGTGGCTAGGCTTCATAGTGTAATTGTGAAATGAAACTACGAAAACACAACATACATCTCCACTGCCATCCTCGTCGTCCTCGTCGTTAATTTCAGACTTGGACTTGTCAGAATCGTCATCACCACCTCCAGCCTATTAAAATAACAGGATATGTAATGATATCATATCATATAACAAATGGAGGGGGAAAAAAAACTACACTGTGGGTACCAATTTTTTGTTGTAGGCTTCCATTTTCCGCTCATATTCCTCCTTCCTCTGTGCTGCCATTTCGACAAAAGGAGCTTTCTCCTGATATTTGAATTCATATGTTATCATCAAAAACATAATTTAAAAGTTAATTGCCAATACATAGACCTCAGAAATCTGTACTTACATCTCCATCCATTGACTTCCACTTATCACCACCAGCCTTTCCAATCTATAATAGTTCCATCAACCGTTTCAGGTCTCGTAAACAAAACTAGTTTCATTCTCATGTATATTTAACAAAGAAGAACCGACTAACCACAGCAACTGATTTAGTGTTGGGGTGTTTTTCCTTGTATTGCTTTCTGAAGTCCTCCCTGCACCCAATGATTTCACATTATACAACAGATTATCATATGAACATTGCAGGGAAAAGTATAAAATTCTAATTAATAAGTTGGTAAAGAAAAGTTTTAGGAAAATCCACGAAATGTCATTCACTGACATGAAAACGAAGAAAGCACTTGGAGGCCTCTTTGGCTTGTTGGGGTCCTTTGCCGCTTGTTTCTCCTTCTTCGTTTGCTTCTTCACTGCAAGCCTAGAGTGCAAACCAAAGAAATTAATCATAATTGATTAAATGTAACTAGAAAACTAATTAAAAAATTGATAAACAAGTAAATCAATTTTTTTCTGACATGCATACTCATAAATGTTTATCAATCATCAGAAATCAACATAGCACAATGTAAAATCAAGCAAAAAAAAACAATCGTGACAAGAGAAACAAAAGGAGTTTCGACCCAAACTTACGAAACAAACGACCAAAGAATTGTGACGAAAACTCGAAGGCTGTGGAGGACCACTATAACAAACACCAATCACTAATTCTATCAAATTAAATGCTAAAATATAATAAAATCGAAAACTAACGAGAAAATGAATCTCATAAATATACGCAGAACACTTTCAAGCTCGGCGATCTACAACCTCTATCTAAGAAATGACACAAAATTATATTTTCCAGAAAAAAGAAAAAAAACGGAGAGAGACAGATAAAACAGCGGAAGGAAAAAGAAAAAGAAAAGGAAAAAGAAATCTCTAGTCACCTGCCGTCGGCTTTCTTCGATTCAGCCTTCGATTTGCCCCCTTTCATGTTGAAAAACTGAGAAAACGAATAAAAAATCTGAGAAAACGAAATGTGAGAATCGTGCGAAACCGCATCAAGATAGACAGAAAATACCTGATAGGGTTAGGGTTTGCGAGGTTGGCAGCGGCTGAGACTGGCGGTAGTTTTTTTGGTTTGAGGAATGAAATCTGGGCCTGAAATACATAAAGGCGGGTCGGGTGTTACAGGCGGGACGCTTTTTTCATTTTATCGTACACCAAATCAAAGATAACTATTTAAATATTTTTTATTAAGCAAAAACTTGTCTGAGACTCTCTCATGAATCGTATTTTATGAGACGAATCTCTTATTTAGGTTATCCATGGAAAAATATTACTTTTTATGCTAAGAATATTATTTTTTATTATGAATATCGGTATGGTTGAACCGTTTTACAGATAAAGATTCGTGATACCATCTCACATGAGACCTGCTCTTTTTATTATATTTGAAGGCGAAGCTAACCTTAATTTTGAAATTTTATTTAAAAATAATTTATCTTTCTGTCCACTTTTTATATAAAATAAGGATATTACTCAAATTTTTTTTAAATAGAAAAAAATTTGATTTAAAATAAAAAAATCTACTATCGTCACCGATTATATTCAAACTCGTGTTCAAAAATATGAGCGTTCAACTCCTTAAGAATGCGGTTACTGAAATAAAAAAATGGATAAAAATAATTTTAATTGTCGATAGACTTTCTAATTAAATTATTAAAATCAAAATAACATGCCTATTTAGTTTATGTGATTTGGTCTCGAATGTTTTTGTGGCCAGTTTTGATTGTTTGATTTCCAAATTTAGTATTTCAAAAACTGAAAAACTGGGCAAAAAATTTGATGTAGAACTTTGTTTAAATGCTTTGAGATGGTAAAGACTGTAATATTCTTCATCAACATTAGAGGGCCGGACCCCTTCAAACTCAAAGGGGTATAGGAATTCACTTAAACAGAGAAAATTAAACCAACGCTTTTTATCGATATTTGTGTCGATGATCAATCTAAAAACATAATTTCACATGTGTCGATAATTCTTTTGCATGGATTTGTGAAATAGATTAAACTTTGGACATCGATCCGCATATCCTCTGATTCATTTCCAACAGGAGGAAGCACTGTGCCAATCAAGAACATTTTCGAAGTTATGATGAAATGCTTGCAATGGAATTCATTGGGCACTATCTCGCATATTTGATCGGAAGTATCAAACTCGTAGCCTGTTTGCTACATGTGCCGAAAGGAGAACCAAAAATTGCAACACAGAGAGCGTAGGACTTGTGCCATCAGTTCATCACCGAAGAAAGGTGTTTGTATGGCTGCTAAGATTTATTTGGGAGCCGCATCTGCAAGATAATCGGATTAAATATAACTGCTAACATGACAAACAGCGGCACTAGGACTAAAGATTGTGTTCTTACACGTGATCTTCTATGCCTCCGACCTCCTGAATCTTGAGTTGGGGAAATATATGCGAAGTTCTCGATGGGAATAACTCCAGCTTTTTTACCGGTGCTTGACTTGTCAGGTGGAGATAAAGCCTGGAATAAGCCACCTCATTAGCATCTAAAAAATTAATGTTTCCATATAGCTAAAAGGTATAAGATTGGAGAGCGCTTCTGGTGAAACAAAAGCCTTAAAAAAATTGTAAACTATATTACAGAAAAAAGGTTTTGTTCATGCTACCCACATTGGTATTGCTCTTATCCACTCAGCACACTCAACACATGTGTCATGTGCTGGGTTGATAAATCATGATCACTCATTCAACAATGATGTATGGATGAGCGGTTGTGATTCATCACTCACTTGTCATGTGCTAAGTATATGAAAACACTGCTCATGTGGGTGACATCTACCAAACCCAGAAAAAGAAGCCTCGGCCTTGGTGTCAGTTTCGATGTTTGTATCCTGTGCACATACTACCGTGACAAATTCCCACACATTTTTATTCTCTGAACACTAGTTTTATGCACCCACCATTTCACATCTATAGTTCTACATTTATATATTTAGACATCTCCATTCCTAGATCTTGCCAAATTACTTGCCATATCGTGGAAAAATAATATAACAAAGAAAAATTACCTTTTCTTGTGTTGCTTCAAATTTCTTTATCTCTAAGTGATCGCGATAGAACAATATCTGCAAGTACATAACCAAGCAAAAGTGAGGGTATTGAGTAGGAAGCAGTAACTAAAGCTAAAGCTCACATCATATATAAGCTCCATAACATGAAAATGGACCTTGTTCTGAAACTCGATATTTGATGCATCAGTCGCCACAACCAGAACCCCGAGACAATTGTTGAGGTCAACACAGAAGGGGCAAAATATAGAATCATATACACAACCATCTTCTTTGCACCAAATTCCTTGTCCTGATGCACCTTCTCTGGCTGTTCCGCACAGACGCTTATCAATTGATGATGCATCTGATACCAAAACATCCACACTTGACGCTCCTGCAGCTACAGATTCAAAAGACTTTTTCCATAGGGAAGTCAAATAACCTTTCGACAATGAAATGGGCGAACACTTAACACCCAAATTGTTTTCTGGCGGACCGAGTGGATTTCTGCAGATTGAGCAGAAGATTTGTAGACTCTGATCCATATTAAGGTTATATGAGGTGTATGATCCAACAAAATTATTAAGACTTGAGGATAGAAACGATTTATCTTTGTCAAATTTATTTTCCGAATGAATCAACTCATCAGTACTGTGGTTCACATCTGTAGTTGTTACTGAACTTGCCAAAGAACTATAACTTTCAGGAATTGGGAAAGGTGGAGTATTAAATGTCCTGACAGAGCCAATTGATGGCAGACCTGTGAATTTCCTCCTTTTCCAACCATGAGAATTGACACTCCAGGGTGATTCAGCTTCAGGTTGTATGTTGTTTGCTTTAGTCTCAGGAGTAGTGACAAGTTCTTTAATAGGACCAGCATATGAACTCAGAACAGAGGTTGGTTGAAATGAAGATGGCTCTGGAAGCACCATGGAGCCATGGTCAGCTCTGAAACTTGAGAATTCATTCTTGGAGAAGAATTCCAGAGTTTTTACAAGGCTAGGGGCATTCATACCAGGCGTTTCTTGAATAAGAGTAAGACCAAAATCATCTGGGGACGGTGCCACTGAAGGAGTCACAGACCACCTGCATAGTAAGTATTTTAACGGTAGTTAAAAAGAGAGCACAATAAGGCACACAAGAGAATTATGTCATTAAGATGACTAACGAAGTTCATGGTTGATAGTACACCTAAAATACTGCCAACTTCTGCTAAAATCATAGTGAAACTGAGAAGAATCTTAAACAGTGGTTGACTTGTTCACTTAAAGTATGTCTGAGATCAAAACCAATAAAAGTTTGGCCCGAATAAGTTAAAAACAAAATTTTCATCTTCGCCTTTTAAAAAATCAAAAGGGGATCAAATCCACTTTCACAAAACCGAAGTCTGAAAGTTACCTTGAATCCGTTCCGGTATCAAATTCTAGGTCAATATATTCTCGAACACCAGACTCCTTTTTATCCATTATCTTGACTACTTCACCTCTAGTTTGAGTAGTCAGTGAATTATGTTTATCTGAAGGAAATGAAGGGTGAATAATTACCAGATTTGGTCTGAAAGAAACCTAGCAGCTTCTTATTTTCAGAAAAATAATTTGATTCCACTTGATGATAATTACCAGATTTGATCACTTTATGACTCTTCTTTCTTGTCCCTTTTTTCTCATCAACTGTATTAATGTTTTCATTATCAATAGCAGAATTTTGTGATGAATTTGCAATGCGATCCTGCATTCAGAAAAATCAGTGGCTTCAGTCAAATATTTATTTTATCAGTGGCTTCAGTCAAATATTTGGCTTACAGGATAAATATATTCTCGTACCTTCACATCTCCGAAAAAAGATTTCAAACTGCTAATCGATTCCTCAAAACAACTATACAGCTTAATTGAATCACGCAGCCACTTTGAAATGTTTGTTCTATTTCTATCTTTGTGGAAACGCTCATCTGCATTCAAGTCGAACAATATTGTGCTGAAATTTCGAGAATACTATATAAAAGCCAATATACATTGGCGAAGGCTTATCTAAACTTTAAAACATTTTATAGTTGAGCACAGAAATGGACCACCAGGACATCTTCTAACGCAAAATGCAATACAAACTTTGTAATATTTATACAAAAGAAAACAAAAAATCAAAGGAATTATTTTGCTTGCAAACAAATCCAACCATTGGTCTCAAAACAGTTGAAATAATGCAATAAAAGCACCTTGTGATACTAATTAATTATTTTCTTTCAAACAGAAGCCTATTTCGTTAATTTTTTTTCAGTTATATCCATTGGTTGAATGGACAGACATGCTTGACAATCCAATTCAAGCACCTCAGCATCAGAAAAAGATTTCAAATGAAAAAAGCACAAGTTTGAGGATTTCTCTCATGTAAATGCCTAAATACTGCTGCTCTACAATGAACAAAAAGCTAGTACTCAGCATATGGATATGGGTAGCTTATCATTTGTGAAGAAGTTTAATCAGAAGTACCTAAGTAGATGATAGCTCCATAATCAAATCTGTGTCGTATGCAGCGACCTGCAAAAAGAAAAAACTATTAACATGATTAGGTAACGTAGTTAATAACAATTAGCATCAAAAGCATTCCCAAAAATATATAGCAGTAGCAACGAAGTAGATCATTGGGTGTTGAGAGTTATTAGAATTTTTTAAAAAAACTTTTTGGACTATTGTTTTTTAAGAAAATAACATATATTTCAAATACATTTATCAAGATTATTTTCTTAGAAATAATTGACCAAAGTCATTTTACAAATTTCCTCATTTTAGCTATATATGAGGAACTAACGCATTAATCAGAAGTGACTAAACCCATTGAGTACTATAGTGATGGTTCTTGTGAGGGCCTAGCGAGGCTAAGTTATGTACGAGCTGGACGCTTTAGATAGTAGCAGTCAGAAGATTACAAATTTACGATGCTGGGCAGTCAATGAAGTGTTGTGATGAGGGTTGGAAAACGGAAGAAGGCAGTCAACTGCTCAACAGTGTGCATTTGGGAGCTCAGCTACAATCTCACCAATGTCTACAATACATGGTTTCGGGGAGTCAACATTTGGGTCACAATTCACCATATAATTTAACATTAACACTATCCAAGCTGAGTCAGCCAAACTCCAAAAATGTAATCATACAATAATGTGAAGGATCGGTAGGTTGCCAAGCAGCTAAAGCAAGATTAACCAGAAGAGTTGATAACCAGCAAGGACAAGAAGTAGAAGAGGTCGGTAACTATACACGTGAACAGAATACCAAAGATAGCACTTGCAACCATTCTAGGTTAGTTTTACATAAAATTTTGGAAGCAAGACTGTAGAATAATCCTGCAAAATAAAATTTATTTATGCTAACAATATGGTGGTTCCACGCTAGCAAAGACCTGTTTGCAAATGTTTTTAAGTTTCTTTAGTATTGCACTATTTTTAATCTCTTTAAAAACATAAAAAATCATTGTACCATGAAGACGAATCAAACATACGACAAAGAACATTCTGAGCCACAATGGTCGGTTAATAAATCTGTTCTGAACCTAATTAACGAGATTAATTGCCTTTCACGATTATGACATATGAGGTCAAACAAGCGCATGAGATCTACAACTACGGAGTCAATATTCACCAATGCACCTGCAAGGCCCATGGCACTATTCTTTTCGGGGCTGCTTGGACCGAGCCAAGGCTTATCTCATGACAGTTCATACGACACTTACTCACAGAACTCTCCACCCCTGGAAATGGAATCATGTCTCCTAAACTCTCGAACTCAAGATCTTCACAAGTACTTAGATTAAAGAGATTTGGTACCAGGAGATCTTGGGTTCAAGACTTGGGGAGGCAAATACTCAACTGCCAGGGGTTGAGAGTTCTGTGAAAAAGTGTTGTATGGGTTGCCATGAGGGAAACTTTGACTCGGTCCAAGAAGACCCAAAAGAGGTAGTAGCTCAATTGATATCAAGTCTCTTTAATCCAAGTACTTGTCTTGGAGGTCTTGGATTCGAGAGGCGTGTAATCGACTACCAAAGGTGGAGATTTCTGTGAGCAAGTGCCACATGGGCTGCCATGAGGGAAGCTTTGGCTCGGTCCAAGCAGTCCCAAAAAGGTTAAAGCCATGGGCCTTACTACGTGCCTCCCCAAGTAGCTCAATTAGTACTAAGTTTTTTTAATCCAAGTGCTTGTCTTGGAGGTTTTGGGTTTGAGACTTGGAGAGATAACATACTCCATTGCTAGGGTTGAAGAGCTCTGTGAGTAAGTGCCGCATGGGCTACCATGAGGGAAGCTCTGGCTCGGTCCTGCTCGGTCCAAGCAGGCCCAAAAAGAGTAATGTCATGGCCTTACAACACCATTTCAACAAGTACAATTTGAAATTAAAACTCATGATACATTCATTGTGATATATGTGTATATCATGTTTCATTTTTATTCGTACTTCTATTATATTTAATTTATTTTTGTATGGTTATACTATGTTAAATAACATAAAAATATTTTCGCTATTATTTATTTTGTATTATACTCATGTTTATTGAGTAAGTCACTCACCATTTGCCCCGAAACATGTCTAGGTGTCAAAAATGAAATGTCAGGAAAACATGTATGATTCAGGAGCTCGAGAGGTTAGTACTCTTGAATTCAAAACTCTGAGAAGTGAGAAGTCGGGCATGACTTAGAGAAAATTTAGATTTATTTTCAGCATGACTCCAAGATATTTATTGCATTTTGCAAACGTAAAGAGTGCTGATTCTGTCATTCAGATTTGTTCTAACTACATTTTCTAGGCAAACTTCTCGACGAAGAGTTGCAGATTCAGTGTACATGAATTTGTTCCGAATAATTATTATTCAGATTTTCACCAACCATCCCATTTGTATATGTTCAGTTCTGTTTGGACTTAGCCAGTTTTCCAACGATGAGGCTTGTTATTAGATTTGGTGTCGAGTTTAGTTTAAGCATAATTAGTATTAGAACAATTTGGAAAGTTAGAAAATGAGAAATCCCAATTCAATTGATGTTCACATTGTAAAATAAGATCCTGGTCAGTAGTAGATTGATCACGACTGATTCTAACCTTACCATTCAAGATTCCAGTAGGTACGAAATGTCAAATTTTCACCTTTCACGTGTTTTACTACTGATGCTCTAAAACAATCAACAATATCAGGCAATAAAAATATCTACATCTATTGATGCCAGAAATTGTTGTAACCCAGAAATTGTTGTAACCACATTTTTTTAAGCATGAACAATGACAATAAAGATTACTCATTTTTCACAATTTGTTAGCCCTTCAATCCAAATGTATTAAAGTGAGAGAAAAGGACAGGGAAAAGCTGAAGGGGGAAGAAAATAAACAAAATCGTTTTTAAGTTGAAGAACACAGCAATGTGAAGAAAAACTCAGAACTGGAATGAAGCTTTAATTAGTTGGCAAAATTTGAAGGCGAAAACAAAATAGCCAATACTCTTTGATATTCTAAACAAACAACTGAATTTTATGAAAAAATAAATAAATGTGATTTGTGTGGAATGTGGATAAAGCTACTAGGAGTTGGAAGTAACTTAACATTAAAAGACATGCACACATGCTGATTATCGATGACAAGACTCATAAAATGTTTGGGCAAATCATTATGCACAAGAATAAGTACCTGTAGCTTGATTAAGAGCCCTGAAGGCTTGCTGACAGTACCACTCGTTCCCGTTTAAGAGGTTTTTTGACAATTCATATGTATCGTTGAACTTCTTCTTTTGCACAACTTTAATGTCATAACTGGCAGTCAATGATCAAGAATTACTAAAAGGATCAAGGCAACTCAATAGTAATTAAGTGTAGAAAAGAGCAATCTTACGAGTTTGGAAAGGGTATCCCAACAATCACCTGAGGTGGTTAAAGCATAACATTGACAGAACATATCATTTTGACTTGATTGAACAAAATATCATTAGTTTAGCCTTTTTTATATAGTAAGTTTCGCAAATCTGTTATTCAGAATTTAAAATGAAAAACTTGCATGCAGACCCTTGATAATGTTCAATTAGTAAGATAAACAGTCTTATTACAGAAGATATATAGAAGGATACAACAGCTCGAGCATTATCATCTGAAAAGTCCATCCCTTCAGATACCTGCAAAGATCAATGCTCAATGTAAAGTTCAACTCAACATATATAGATGCACATAATTCATAAGGAGCATATGTCCCTCAGAATCTCAGGCAAATGTTTCGAAGTTCTGAACAGCTATTGTTAGAACCATGAAAAAATTAAATATTTAAGTAAGAATCTGATTATTATTATTGATTGTGTATTCTTTTGCTTGTACATTCCAATTTTGTGGTTAATATATCAGAAATAATGGGAAGTTTAAACAAAAGTACACTAAATAATAAAGGTTTAAATCCACAGCTTTACTCAATTAGATGGAGCTAAACCCATCTTAAACAGTTAGTTGCCCAAAATTACATTGTATACATGTAAAGTGTATATTCATCACCACAAATCAGGATAAAAGATAACACTCTTTTCATGATCATGTTTTTCGCCATGAAAATCATACCTCACATTTGATGTCCAATAAACAAAAAATCGAAATAAATTACCTTTCCTCGACAAACAGCAAGAAAAGCAGCGCCTTCTTTGTTTTCATCTTTACTGGTCATCGTGCCATTTTTTAGACCTGATGTTTTACTTCTTATCTTTCTAGTGTTGACCTGCTTTGAGCCCCGTTGAATAGTATTATAGAAACCCTTTAAAACAGGCTCCAAAGCATCCTGACCACCTCCTCTGGGTTCTAAACAAACAGCAGAATCGAGTATTGGAGAGGAGGGTAGATAAAAGCAGCTGAATCAAGATATGGAAACCGTGTGCAAACGAAAGATTCACTCCAATTTCAAAGTAAAGAAGTCTACTAGGAAGGAATTCAACTATCTACCAACAAACAAGGACTTCTGAGCATTTAACCGAGACCATTGACCAGTTTCCTGCCACCGGGTGCTTAGTTTATCCAGCAGCTTGTAACTAGGGAAAAATACTAGACACCCACCGGGAACCACCTTGCATATTTCTTCCAAAGATGTGCCTACTTCATCCTTTGAAAAAACATAGTAACTTTCATCAATTTGAGAGAGAGCTCTTTTTTGTATCAATACAAAATTGATAGTATAAGCACAAACCTGGAAAGCATATTCATCTGCTGTTTTATAACTTGCATTTAATGGATAATTACTGGGACCATGGGCAATTGCAGCTGCCCATACCTAGGGCAGATGACTGGTCAACTTTCAGATTGGACAAATAGGAAGCAAATTCATCCAAAAGATATAAACACAGCAAAAAGTTTATTTTACCTGTGAATCTACATCAATGATGTGTGGAGCTTCCAAACAAGTGCCAAACTGAACACCAAGTTCAGATGAAAAAGTGTTCAACGGTGACAGAGTCCTTAAAAGATGAGAAAACCATCGTCAAATAAGTAAGTTATATTGATAAAATATGATTATGCCTAGCAAAGATGTGAGCTACAAGAAACTCTGTTTGACAGCGATTGCATTCAGTCAAATCAAGTTGTGCAACAAGATTCAAACACGTCAAAATTATAGAGCACTCACGAAAATCCAAGAAACAAAGTGAGCAACAGATTTCTCCAATCAATCATCCCCAATTAGTATAGTCTATCAATCTAGGAATGTTTCATTCTGTGAAAATGATTAACATTTAACAAGAAATGCCTCAGTGAACTGAATATAACTATATTTACCCTGAAGTCAGAATTACTGACTGAGAAAACTCTGCAATAGTTTTGAAAATGACAGCTGGATTCAAGCACCAGAGACTAAATACGACTGTCCAGCCACCTGCAGCGTTTTGTGAACTATAATATAAAAATCCTTTCACAAAGAAGAATACTAGAAGCTGAATAAGCACCGGAACTATCTGTGTAATGAAGATTAAGTGTGCTTATAGAAGATACTTTTGTGAACTATCTTACATCAATGATCCTCATATAGTTGCTCAAAAATGAAGTTTGCATACAGCCAAAAATAAATAAATAACTAATAAAATGTAATACAGATGACGATAACAAGAAACTCTTTAGTGTGAGGAGGCCTGGGACCTCAAGATTCTTATTTCACTCATTCACTGTTCCATTTTAGTTAAATTGACTAACTATGCAAGAATAGGAATCACCCAACAACTTATTATTAAACTCTTCAAGCTTTATCACGCTTTTATGCTCCACGTCAGCGAGGGGAATACAAAAATTGATCAAAAGTTACTAGATAAAATAATCATAATTTAGTGTAGATCACCAACTTTCACCTTTCTGCATACATCGTTGCAATCCCAATTCATAGTCATAAGCATGAACACCATTTCCACCAAAGAAGTAACTAAGCGATGAGAACAATCCTGTACAATATTCACAGATCCAGTGATAACACATAAAATTTATTTCATTGGATAAATAGAAGAATATGGGTATGAATAGTTTGCCTTCAAGGGTAGTTGCTGCAATTCCACTTAAATGAGGAATGTCTGGTTCAGCTTCTGAGGCAGCTTTGATAGCCTTAAAAGTGATTGGCCATCATTAAGAAAAGAGCAGGTATTGGTAAGTGGCCAAACATATCAAATGTTAAGTGTAGACTAACAGAAGACTCCAAATATACCAACAAGTAGTAACTACCTTTTTGGCACATTCTCCCAAGATTGAGAAGTTCTGCAGTGAAATATTGGCTTCCTGTAGCTCTTTCAAGGCCTTATCTCCAGTCCAACTGACGAACATTGGTTACGGAAAATAAAAGAGGTTAAACAGTATTATAAGTTTGAAGTTTCAATTTATAATGTAACCAAATATATCCAGAAAAAATGAGGACACTTCTGGAATAGTCATTCCATTAGAGGCCAACTATACTTTTCCTCGAAAGTTCCTTCTGCCGAAACGCTGAAAAAGAATCCAGCAACAAAGTTCGGAATTTTTAATGTGAGCCTAGATTTAAAATTTTGGATGGGCATGGGTTTTTAATCCAGAATACAATATAAAAGATAATAGTAAGTATAACAAAAATAAATTGAGTTTTCTATTCTATGTACCAATACGCGTGGCTTTGAACTTATGCAACAACAGCATCAACAAAGTGAGATGGTTAATAAATTTTCAAATGACTTACCAACGGAAATAACGCTGAAATTCACGCTTTACTAGAGTATTTTTCCTCCTATCAATCCAACTCAAGATGTCCTACACCAAATAAAAGAGTTTCCAAACAATTGGAATGAAGTAAAAGAAGCAAATGGAGAGCTCAACAACAAAAAAAAGCACCTGCGTCATCTCGAACAAAGGCTGATAAGTCATGGCATCATTGAGGCTCAGTTGCCCCAGATCTGTCTGTAAATCTTCAAAAACACCACAGTTTGAGATGATTTAACAGATAACAAATAAAAGAAGAGTAGAGGTTTGTACTTACGTAACAAAGCCTCTTCTTCAACATCAATACTACCAGCATCACGAGCTATGNAAAAAAAAAAAAAAAAAAAAAAAAAAAAAAAAAAACTAGAGTCGATAACCCCATAACCAATTTCAAATAAATACTACAAACTTTAAGCTGAAATTGTTGTATTCCAACTGTTACTGTTTTTCAGGTAAATGGGCTATTACGACATCAAAACATTTAGATAAGATGTTAACTCGTACATATGTCCTAAAAAACATTGCAGGCGCTATGTTGAAGTGATTTTTCGATAATTGAGTAAGGGTACTTCTTGGAAAACTACAAGAACATAGGATAGTTATTTATTTATCAGCACATATCTTGGAGGAAAGGGAATGAAGTTAACATACTGTGCTTCATCAAAAATGATAACACTGCCATCAATATCAACTTCCATCGCTTCCCGGATGATTGGATTCATAAGATAGTTATATGGGCAAAAGACCAGTTCAGCGTCTTGTGCCATTGAACGTGCTGCAAAATATGAACAACCTGAAAATAAAATATCTTCAGCGACTTGGTTGGTTTCCGCACCAAGATTAAGTAAAGAACTGAGGAGTTAGAAAAGGGACCTTTGACTACTTGTCCGACTTTGACAAGATCCTCAATATCATGAACCTCATGACAACCTCCTTTTTGAAGAGAGGGATGACCTTTGACTTTATGCACGTTTCTGATGGTGAACAAAAATCAGGTAAGGGGTAATGAAACTGCATAGGCATAAAAGTACATGCGAAAAGAAGATTATTTTACTTGAATTCTGGACAGGTATCGTCTGTATTCTTCAGAAGCAGCTTACTGGATTGCAATAATAGTTATTAGTAGAAAAACACGCATAAGGAATACATTTTCAAGGGAAAAAACAGCAAACCATTGTTCATCCACATTCTCTTCACCACGCACATATGGGTTTGTACAATAGTGCTTCCTTGACCCCTGATGGTAAACAATAGGAAAAATTAAGATCAAAAGTTCAATTTTACACAAGTAATGCATCTTTTGGAACTAATAGTGTAAACACATACAGCAGAAAGGTGAGAGAAGGAAACTTCCAACTATTTTTGGGTTTTCTAAACTCATCTTCACTGCCTAAATCTCCAATCAGTAATACCTATTAAATGGAATCCATACATTATTTTCGAGCCCTAGCTTCTTCCTGAGGTTATAAAATAGCCTGGCCAGCTAATGCATATTTTATATTGTGATTAGATATGCGATTAGATATGCTTACAATTTTTTTAATCCAACAAAGAAAAAGTTTGACATGGATGCCATAAAAGAGACCAACCCTTGTACTAATGTTATTTCAACAGACATTTGATTTACACAAACTAAAAATCCACAAATCCAACGCTGTACAAAAAATTCCAAAATAAAGAACTCATGACAACAAAAATCGACAAAAACCATTTCAACCCATGCTTAAATGATTAATGTTTCTCTTTTTCCTTTTTGTTCCTTATGGTTTTCGTAGGAATATAGAACATTCAGGGAAAAGAGCTAGTGCTAAACATGTTTTTTATGCTTCCTTTTTTCATCTTGTTTCCAGGTATGCTTCCCTCGTGCACCAACTTTATCTAAAATTGAGTTACAGAAAAAGAACACAAATATGCTTATTTCAGTTATCAAGGATATCCTTATTGGTAAGACATTATCCAACCCAACATTATAAACTAACCCCACTTCTGAAAAAATTCAACTCCGAGATACAACAAACAACATATTGAGATTATATTTGAGAAATATATAATCACATACATATGTGGCTATGTGTGTTTAAAAAGCAGTATTCTATAATTGATAAACAATAAGAGCATTCAAGTATTAAATTACTATTTTGACAGGTATGTTACCCAACTCGCTTATTCCCTGGGTACCTTTGATTAATAATCTAAATCCTAAAAAATAAAAAGTATTCTACTACACCGAACGAAACATACATCCACCAACTGCTCACACAACCCAAGTTAGAGAAACACGATTTCCAGCCATATTTTTGTTTGAGCAAGCATTGAGGTAAAATGAGATATAACTAGATTATAAAATTTTGCCTAATTATGGTGGAACATCAAATTTGTAACTACGTAGTCATAAACCCTTTGCTATGAAGATGTTCGACTAAAAATGGCCATGAAATATTAAATAACATAAAAAGGAAAGGCTTGATTGCAGTAAACCCACCAAAACCGCCATTGGTACCCGATACGAAGTTTTCTTATACTCTCGGATCACTTGAGTGATTTGTGAGTGTGTCCTCCTAATAAAACAAAGCCGCAACTAAAAATCAGTTCTTTCTGAGCTGAAAATTAAACGTGCATAACAATGTGGCAATGCCCTGCTGTACAGAACTTGTTGAACAATAAATTATGGCAGAAATTTTATGGTAAATCATGTAAATTATTTTCAAAGTTAAATCAGATATAATACAAATCTAAATATTTCTATTGGAAAAAAAATTAGAGTTGACCAAGGTGATGGAAGCTTACGAGGAATAAAAGATTGTGGGAGCTAACTTTGGCTTCTCCTTTTTTGCACCAGTTGCAGGTGGTGGTGGTGGTACTCCAGGGTTTCCTGACAAAAAAAAAAAGACCAAGAGAGGACATTAGGACACGAGACAACTATTGCATAGATGCAAAAATAATGAAAATAAATAATACTCGTAATGACAACAAATGAAAGATGCAACGGGAAAGCTGGCAAAGCTTCGTCAAATGAAACGTTCACCAGAATTGACAGAGTCTCCAAAATGTAAAGATGGATTCCTAACCTATCAACCTCAACAAACATAAGAAAAACCCCGCGTTCTATTGTTCCATCTAAAATTTGGTTGAATAATACCTGAAGGCTGTGTTTCGGGAATGAAACCGCCTCCATGATTAATAGGGTCGCTAACTGCCTCTGGGTTAGCCCTGGAGCTCGAATGCATTAAATTAGCTCGAATGTTTTTCGATTTCTGATTCTGCTGCCACGAGAGAGCAGAACAAAGGAGCGATAGGGATTTCCCAGTGCCGGTTGGAGACTCCAACAACGCATGGCAGTGTCCGTCCCTCTGTGATCGGTCGAGCGTCGAGATGACTCGATTCATGAATGCAAGCTGCGAGCCATAAGGCCGGTAAGGGAACTCCACCAGTAATCCCCCGATGTGGACAGGGTTCTTGGAATTGGGGATGGATTTTGGGTCAGCATCAGATAGTGAAGCCGGAGAAATAGATTGGGGGGAAGCCGAGTCCGCCATTCTGTGTTCGTGCGTGTAAGAGAATGTGGGACTCTCCGTTAATCCGGAATCTTGGGCCTTCAGGGTTAGCGGGAGTTCAATTTCTTCGGCGGGAATAGGTTTTATTTGATTTTCCGACGCAAAAAAATGTTTTCAGTTGACTAATGTTTCACTCGTGGGTCGTCGCATGAAATATTATTTTATGTAATCAATGATTAAAAATATAAAATATTAGTGTTTGAATAATTATTTAAAGTTATTGATATAATATAATTAATATATTTAAATTTTAAATATTATATAAAAAATTATATCAAAATATTTATGCTATTTGATATAAGACTCAAATGATTATAATAATATTTTATCGTTAAATTGACTTATTTATTTTGGTTAAATCAAACTACTATTAATAAAAAAAATAGAAAAATATATTTTAAAAAATCATATATTATTTTGTTTATCAAAATTTTTAAAAATAAATAAACATGTTTCAAAAATTCAATTTTTTTGTCATTTATTAGATAAATATAATTTTGATTAAAATGTAATTATTTTTTAGACATGTTAAAAATATATATATTAAATTTCTATTAAGATACATAAAAATAATAATAATTTATTGACACTCTTTTAAAAAGTTGAATAACGTAATATTATATAAAAACTTTTATATTTTATTTAATATGATAGAAAGTATTAAACATAAAATATATAAAAGTAACACACAACTTAAGGTTATAATTGAAATTACGTCAAATTCAAATTTAAATTTAAAAATAAATTGAAAATAATTCACATTTAATTACGTATTTATTTTCCATTCGGGTAGATAGTATCAACAAACTAATCAGAGTTTAAACGCAAAATATATTTTTGAATGATTTACCTCACGTGTGATACTGAACATTGCACTGTTCTTTTATTTTTATTCTGATTGAAAATTGATTGTTTGAACATGATGCAGAAATCAGACTGAATTATTTATATAATTTATAATAACAACTAAAAATATTATAGTAATACAAAATCATATCCCAAATTAAATGAATGACATAATAAATTAAAAAATTTAAAATAGTTTGTGGTTTCAATATAATTCATTTTCAATTTGTATAAAGAAAATTAAAATCATATAATTCATAAATTACATTTGAATTGATATAAAAATGAATTAAATTCAAATTTGAACGAATTGATATAATCAATGTAAGTAATAATTGAAGTTTATATTTTCAAATATTTTCAATTCACATTTGAATTTTATAAAAAGAAAATAGAGGATTCTTTATAAAAAAATATCTATAAAATTGCATAAGATTAAACGTTTTCAATAATTTATTGCAGTACATTTATTTCGAGATTCATGATATATCTTTTATTTTTTAGAATTGTCATTTTGGCGTTAACTTACTATTTTAGACTAAAACTCAGCTTTTATATATATATAGATCTTTAAAAGTGCTTTTTTAAAATAAAAGTTGTGATATTTTTATGTTTGGATAAATAGATTGAAAAAAAAAAGAATATTTTTAAATTCATAAACGTGTTTTGATGAATATTAAATCATTTAAATAACTAATTAAATTTATAAATTACAGCAATATCCATACATATTGAAATTTGAAAATCTAAAAGCAATTGTTAGTCCTCACATTCCATTGACTATAAGTTATTTATATAAAAATAAAATTATTTTAAGATCGACCTTGTTGTATTGACAATGAGTTTTTTATAGCATCGCTCACTTCTTTCATTTGTTTAATGTTATCTTGTATTGGCTTCTGTTGTCTTGTACATCTATCATAGACATAAAAAATTTCACCGCCTTGCTCGATTTCTTGCAAATTAATAATCAATATTTTCCAATTGTTCAATGATATCTACAGTCGCATCATACTGTCTTATGTAATTGTGCAAAGCAAAACATGTCACTATATTTTGAATTGAGTATCCAGATAAAATGTCGGCTGTAAGGCCCGAGATTATATCATTTTAATCCGAGATTATTTAATTTAAGAATTTTGGAATGATGAATTAGATTCCACGGTTTTTGTAATTAATTAGGATTGAAATTGAATTAAAAGATTGAGCGGGGGCCGATTTGCAAATAGTGAAGAATTCAGGGGCTAAAGTGCAATATTGGATGTGAATGGACACTTGTCATTGCCATGCTTGTTGGAGGTATAAAATTCTCAATTCCTTCATAAAGAAACAGCATAAACCGAGCTCCATAGTTGAAAAATCCTCAAGCTTCCTCAATTCTTAGATTTTTGCTTGTACGAGATCCGGTTATCAGAATTTGAATCCGGACACAGTACCGTACTTCTCTCGTCGCCAGCTACAACTGGACGTAAGTTTTATTGAGTTCTGTTATCATTTGAAATTATGATATTGGAGAAATTATTATTTGATCATTATTATGTGTTCTGGGAATACTACACATCGTAGAATCGAAACCGGATTGAAGAACAGATTGATTATGGAATTGTTATGATTTTCTGATTATATTGATTGAGATTGGACAGATTTGGATTATAGACTGATTACAAATTGTATCGGATATGGGTTAGGTTTGTAAGGGATAGCTGGTGATATTGTATTGACGGGGATATCGGGATTGTACCGTTACGCCTTTGATTTGAATTAATTCATATTAATCAGATTCAGTGTTGATTTGAGAATGAAATATTGATATTATGATTCTCGATATATCGTTTCAGATTTACAGAGACAGTCTTGAGTTCAGAACTGATATTGCTTCAGACCGAGACTACGAACGAAAGGTATAAGTCAATGTGGTACGGGGAGATGGACTCGAGTAGGATATACTTGGGTTTCCCTAAATCACATACTGATTGTTTTTATATGCCTTGAATTGAATTGATATGCTAGTTTCTATTGATTTATAGGAAGCTTGTATCAGTTGAGTATTAGACGAGTGATCTTATGACAGATGTGCCGGATAGTGATGGAATCGTCATTGGCACATTGCACTCTGTTACAGGATAGTATATTGGCGAAAATGCCAAGGTCTGTGACGGATAGGTCAAGACACTGGATGTTTGGTTATATCGATGTTGATTAGAATTGGAGTTTCTTCTATCACGGATATTCGATATGGAATGCCAACATCTGGAAACCGGGATCCCTAGACTAGGATGGAGTCTAGTATGAGCTGTGGAGTCCCGAGTTTATTTACAATTTTATATTGATTCATGTTTCAGATTTGACATGTATTTCTGATATCTTTTTCATGCTTTTATATTGATTATATGATCGCATGTTCGTTGATTTATACTGGGATTATATTCTCACCGGAATTATCCGACTGTTGTCCTGTTTGTATGTGTACATGACAACAGGTGGGACAGGACCAGGGTCCAGGAGATGAGGAGAGATCGTGATTAGAGTGGAGACTACGGACTTTGATGTATATAGGGTTTTGACACTTGACATTAGTTGTTGAACCTTAGTTTGAGATGTTTGTATGTTGTATCAGATTTATACTTTCATACTGATACGTATATTAGTTTGATTTCACTATGTTCCGCAATTTAAAAAAAATTTTATGACCCTAATTACTTGATTAGTAAATTGATCCTAATGATGATTAAGAATTGATTAGCGTCCGGTCCCCACATCGGCATATTTTGTAATAACTTCCATCATGTCTTACATACTCCAAACGTTCTTTCAATAATCGTTCTTAAATCCGAATGATAATAATTAAATACGAAATTGAGGTAAATGATATCTACTATCTTTATACGGCCTCGTAAATACTCTGAAAGTAGGATAATAAGCATCGACTACATAATAATTATCTGCAAAAAATAGGAGTCAAGTTATAAATATTGATGTAAAGAATTAAAAA
Organism: Primulina huaijiensis; assembly: GCF_012295235.1. Classification (NCBI taxonomy): domain Eukaryota; kingdom Viridiplantae; phylum Streptophyta; class Magnoliopsida; order Lamiales; family Gesneriaceae; genus Primulina; species Primulina huaijiensis. Next base: position 13,556,810 of record NC_133321.1, read on the forward strand.
TCATAAGTTATGATTGTATCGAACCTTCATGTTGAAGTAAACTCTTTTATTCCAATAAACTATATTTACCTGCTAGAAAGAACACAAATGCATATACGTGTATCACCAATAGCCCTATACAATCTTTAAAACAAGGCCAGTATTAGTAAACCACACAATGACAACAAAATTATTCTTTTATTAGAGACATATTTATTTCTAACAAAATCAACGGTTTCATTTGAAATTTTTATCATGTACAAATAAATATATAATAAAAAAAATTTAATCTTAATATTTAACATAGGTATATAAAATTTGGTGAAACTTTTTTTTTAAATATGTAAAAAGTATCGAGATGTATTAAAATTTGATTTTCTAATATTTTAATAAGTTTACGCAACAATAAAAAAGATATTTTATATCATATTATTTAAAAACTTAGAATAATTTTTCTAAGGGCACCCACAGTAAATGTTAAAGGGAAGTTATAACACCCCTTTAACACCCACTCTCCAATGTGCACATGAGAGAGGTATGAACGCCCCTATGTCAGTTTATTTTTTTAAAAAAATTGCACACTTAGCCGATTTGCTGACACGCGGGCCCCACGTATTTTGAATTATTTTAATTATATTTTATATTTTATGAACGCCCAAAAAAATTGGACATTTAGCGACGGTTTTGAAAAAACCATCGTTATTTGCGACGGATTTTCACAAACCGTCGCTAAACGTTGTTACTTATTTAATGTTATTTAATGTATTGGTTTAACGATGAAGGTGACGAACCCGCACAACCCGTCCAGGGCTCAAACCGAGGATTTCGTGAATATCTCCGAACAAATTCCGAAATACGTGACACTCATGTGCATCACCAACTTCGTGCCGTCTTAGTTGAACATATTTGGTCACAATACAACAACAATCATTGAATTAGTATTTTGCATCTTCTGTTAAATTTAATTTATTTTCTTTTATTTTTATGCAAGTGTTATTTATTATTATACGTTGTACCGTTTTATTTTAGGTTTATAATAAATTTTTAATTTTAAGTAAATGACATGATAGTAGTAGTTTTTACGTGTTTTGTGGCATTAGTTTCTGTGTGTTTGCATTGTGCATGCGTACTTTTTGTTTACATTTTGTGCATTGTAGAGTAAACATTTTCATTTGATCATGTCTCACCTGGGCGTATCGAATTGGCAGGTAAACTGGCTGGAAATCGGAAATCGGAGCAAAGTGTGCCAACAAGAAGTTTCGGGACAGAAGAGACGGCGCTCGGGCGGTGAAATTCTACCGCCCGAGCGCGAGAAGCGACTCAAAAGAGAAAAACTACAGAATATGTGGTGCTCGAGCGGCAATTCTCTACCGCCCGAGCGCCGAAAGATGAACTCCGCACTTGTTTTACAGAATGTGTGGCGCTCGAGCGGTAATTCTCTACCGCCCGAGCGCCACTTAATTTTGGCAAGATTTGGCAGCCGATTTTTTTCCTTATTTTGGGATGGTGGCTGATATGGCAAGGAGAGGGTCGAGATTTGAGGAGGATTGAGACATTGTTGAAGATTCAAGACAAGCTTTGGAGAGGATTGAGCGCTTGGATTGAAGATTCAACACTTTCCGGGCACCGTTCTTTGCGTTTTTCGTCGATTCTAGTATTTCTAACTTAGTTTTTTTTTTTTTCTAAACTTTGTTTTGTTGATTTCAATCATGATTTCTAGTAGCTAACTTTCATATTTGTTGGGATTTGAGGTGTTCCTACCCCAAAACGTTGAATTAATTGAATTCAGTTTCGATTTCTGGTTTATTCTTGATTATACTATTGTTTTCTTCGTGTTGTTAGAACATAGCTAATTTTAACAACGTTTTCATATTGTGAGTTAGTTCGAGAGAATAACTTGTGATAGGAACGAGTAGTATAATCCGTGGATCTACAATTTACATAGATATATGGAATTGGATACGCGTCGATAGTCGTAGTCCGAAGGGTCGAAAACTAGGGGATTTCATATNGAAATACGTGACACTCATGTGCATCACCAACTTCGTGCCGACTTAGTTGAACATATTTGGTCACAATACAACAACAATCCTTGAATTAGTATTTTGCATCTTCTGTTAAATTTAATTTATTTTCTTTTATTTTTATGCAAGTGTTATTTATTATTATATGTTGTACCGTTTTATTTTAGGTTTATAATAAATTTTTAATTTTAAGTAAATGACACTCATAAAATTAAATTATTTTACGTACTGAATATATAAAAACAAATTATTATTAATATAAAATAATAATAATTTAAATTTCTTAAAAAATTTGAAATTGAATTTATTTAATGTAAAATAAGAATAAGATGAATGAGTGGACAGCGGGACCTACAAATAATGAGTGTGAATGTTAAAATGAATGTGGGAGAATATATGTGTTAATGTAATGTGTATGTGGTATGTGGACCCCACGATTTTTGATGAGGTGGTGGGTGTTACGCGAGTGCTCTAAATAATTTAAATGTACTATGAATTCATAATTTTTAATTAAATTATATTTTTAACATGTTTAAATATACAACACGTCAGTTGTTTGTCATTTAAATAAAATATATTAAAATTATAAACTATTTAAAATCAATTGTTTTTGTACAAAATTTTAATTCCAAAAATCAAAATGACAAATTTAAATATTTTAAATATTTAAGACATAAATATTTATTTTAAAAGATTGATATATGTTAGGTGCAATAATTGTCCTTGCTTGATAGAGCGATCGAACCGTGGTGCTTGAGTTGCTGTGCGGTTTAAAATATTTGAGTTGCACCATTACCACCAGCTATAGATTTTGGTAAAGCGGCAAGCGCTCGGTCCTACAATTGGTATCAGAGCCAATGTCACGGGTTCGATTCTCATTGATTGCAAGGAGTGAAATTATTGGGAGGGAGATTGTTGGGTGCAATAATTGTCCTTGCTTGGTAGAGCGATCAAACTGTGGTGCTTGATTTGCTGTGCGGTTTAAAATATTTGAGTTGCATCATTACCACCGACTATATCTTTTGGTAAAGCGGCAAGCGCTCGGTCCTACAATATATTATATTAAATTTTTAAATAAATAGAGAATCAAAAGAAATATAAAAATATGTTAGATACTAAATTATCTATATCAAATTAAACAAGCTAAAATACTAATTTAAATTAGTTCAATCAACTATGTAAAGTAAATCAAATTTCTATGTAATATCAAATTTTAAGTTATATTTAAATAAATATAACTAATAAGTCATAATGTGGAACAATGAATGGCAAACTTTTGAAAATTAAATGACATTTAGGGAGGATAATGTTGATTACTATTTGAGTAAAATGTTTAAGTTGGAGTGCGATTATCAAATTATGGAGCACAAATAATGATTTTGGATCCTCTCTTGTGGGGAAGGTATATCATGTGTTGTTGTTCATTTTTAATAGAAAATTAACAATAGATGATCTTGAGAACACTTTGTATTTTCGGATGAATTTGAAAAGTTGTCATATGAATTGAGATGATTAATCAATGATATTGTATAAAGAATACATAATTATTGAGTACAATAATTGTCTTTGTTGGGTAGAGCAATCGAAACATGATGCTTGAGCTGTTGTACGTTTAAAAGATTTGGCTTGTACCGTTACCATCAGCTATAACTTTTGGTAAAACGGCAAAAGTTTAATCTTACAATTAGTATCAGAGACATAGTCACAAGTTCAATTCTCATGGATAGATTGTTGGGTGCAATAATTTTCTCTGTTGAGTAGATCAATCGAAACTTGATGCTCGAGCTGATGTACGATTTAAAATATTTGTGTTACACAATTACAACCAAATATAGTTTTTGATAAAACTACAAACACTTGATTCTATAATAACACGTCGTGTTGTACTTACCCACATAGCATATGATCTACATTCTCAAAACTCCCCTCAATTACATAAGTACGAGTGGATGTAAAAAAGTATCTTGCTCACCTAATATAGATTGCTTAAAACAATCTCTTTTAACGTTATGTTATTTTCTTAAAATGATTATAAGAAGCTAAAAGTATCATGATAAATAAAATATTATATTTAAATGTTATAACTCAATTAGTTTATTTAAATGTTATAACTCAATTAGTTTTTAAAATCGTTAAAATTTTTATTTATTTTTATAAAGAAAATATATTTGAGATTCGAACTCTCTTTATATATAAATTTTTCATGACTTAATTTTTTTTTATTTTCATAAAATTTAAATGTATCAAGCATTTGCAAAAAGAAATCGTTGACCAAAAATATTATGTTATATAAAATTATAATATTTAATACAACATAATGTGTGTGAAACCATTACTAGTTTAATGAAAATCAAACAAGGTTGACGAGACCTACAGTTAGGGGTGTGCAATCGGTCTATTCGGTTAACGACCGAACCGAATAGATCTATAACCGATTTTATTTTCAAATAACCGAACCGATCGAAATATTCATAAAAACCGAATTAACCGAACCGATTTTTAAATCGGTTATTTCGGTTACCGACCGAAATAACCGATATTTTTTAAAAAATGCGAATTTTAACACACAAAAAAAGAAAACAATGGAGATCTTATAAATAACAAGGAACATTGAACAAAAAATATAAATAATAAATAGAAATATTGAAGATAAAATCATTGAATGAATGAGCTTCTTTCTAATACATGAAAAGTTGGATTTCCTTCTAATGTATTTTTAATGTCCATATACAACTTAAATTAATATATATACTAATTCGGTTAATTCGGTTTAACCGAATTTTTCAAATTAAAACCGAAAACCGAACCGAATTAACCGATTTTCTAAAATTTCAAAACCGAACCGAATTTCCGAATTAATTCGGTTCGGTCGGTTAATTCGGTTTAACCGAAATTTTGCACACCGCTGCAGTAGACATATTACACTCATTGCATATCAACGGTCATCTCATCCTACGAAACTAACAGTGCTAGGATAGGTTGAACTGAAAAACAACAATAGATAGCCATTTTTTGGCCACTAAACCATAAATCTGCCTCCTAATCGTCTCAACTCATTTTCACTCACTATGAAGGCAAGTTAAGAAACCAACTTCAATTCTAGTTTCGAAAGTAAAAGAATAATTTAGTATACAAGCAAAAGTACCCTAAATCTGTCAAAAATAAAAACTGCTATCACAAAAGCGAAAATGGCTGCTGCGTTTATCTCCATCTCACAAAATGGCTCAGTTAGAAGATACACCAGCAGTTATTATTCGTTTGCCTTCAGGTCATTCTGCACTAGATCATGAGCGTGTAGCAAAGACGCTCTTACATTTGATATCTCCACCAATACTTGCAGAGCTGCCCGAAGCGTAAAAGATAGATGAATAGAATCAAGTATATGTTGTCAAACAATTAGAAGTTTAAGCAGGAAAGAAGGTGGTGTATACCCCTCTCAAATGATAGTTGAGTTGCACGAAGCTTAGGAGATACCAACGTTCCAAACATAGACAAAGACTTGCTTCGTTCTATTTGAGCCTGTTGATAATCAATGGCCAATCAAACAATATCCATACACAAAATCCTATTCAGGAACATAATGAAAAATCTAGGCTATGAGTATGACTTAATGTCTTTTAACAGAATCATATCTCAGAAAAACTTGATGTGAATTTGGAATTTTTTGCGTTTGAGGGGGCAAACTTCTCAAACTTGCTCTTCTAAGTCCCAACCGTTCTTCCCCAAACACCATAACTTCAAAATGTTTCATATGTGTCCAGTACCAGAAAAATTAGAAACCAGAATATGCTCATGCATAAAGAATAAAGATTTGACAGTTAATAATTTTCAATGTTACTGCCTTTAAAGAATTATACATGTAGAGATCAATGACTTATTAGTCACAAGATGCACGCATGATTTTGACTTCTCTGTGCCACGATGGACACCTGTTTCAATAATGCAAACGAGGGATAATTGCCAGCTTACTTGATTAACAACTGAAACTGGAGATCCACCAGCTTCAGAACCGATCTCCTTAGGATCTTCACGACCAAAGCACACACAAAAAGATATATCAATCATCAATCAATAAATAAATATTACGAAAGGAGAAATAAACAAGAACTCCCATCTCTTCTTGATTATTTTATAAAAAATCAAGAATCAAATAGTGGTATGATTATAATTTCACAACTATAGCATCACTTGTTAGCATGAGACGCCTTGTTTTATTTTATTCTGTTTATAGGTGAAATCCTCAAATCACTAACCTTCACACGTGTAAATAACCTATGCAATTAGGTGGTCATTGTAATATATTACCAAAAGAGAAATACAAGAGCTTGAGCCATCTAGGCGATTGTTGGCCAAACTGCCAAATTTTGTGGTGTTAATTTCTCTCGCACTTTCTGTTGACAAATCAAATTTTATGCAGTAATGACTAATGATTAATACAGTTTTCAGAATAATAACAGGCAAGCAAGAAAACCACATAAGCCTTTCTCGGACAAACTCATGAAGGCCGAAAACATTAACATGTCTCATAATCAAACTTCTGCTCATAGTTGTTAAAGGCGCAAAGAGGTCCTGGAGCCTGAAGCGCAAGGCAAGGCACGCACATCATCTAAGCAAGGCGCATTATTAATTTTTTAAAATAATATATTTGTTTACAACTATTTTATTACAAAACATTATTTATCTACTACTGCTGTTATATTTCATTATTGACAGATTTATGCCTTACTTTTATTTTTCTGACATAGAGTATTGATATTTTATCTTTAGTATGTTGTGTAGTACTGTAGCTACATCATCGAAGCAATAGCTACATCATCGAAGCAAGGCGCATTATTAATTTTTTAAAATAATATATTTGTTTACTACTTTTTTATTACAAAACAATATTATTGAAATAATTAAGCTAAGCAAAAATATATTATATCATAAAATTATATTTAATTATTTATCTACTACTGCTGTTATCTTTCATTATTGGCAGATTTATGCCTTACACTTCTATTTTTCTGATATAGAGTATTGATATTTTATCTTTAGTAATGTTGTGTAGCACTGTAGCTAAGGAATCTACTATTGCCGGCAGATTTTTTCTGTACTTTTAATATCATTCTTACTATAGTAAGTGCAGGGATATTCTCCACTAGTTTGTCTACTCAATCAATTTAGATTCTAGCCTAGTTTAAAGCTCTATCTATATATGTAATCCTCAAATACTTTAGGAAATAAAGCCACAATAAATTTCTTTTTAGAAAATGAAATACATATGACTTTTCTTGGCGTGCTTTTCTTTCTATTTTCTCTTAAAAATTTTAAGAGAATCGAAACAAAAAAAGAAAAGCCCACTCGGGCGCACTTGAGCGCGCCTAAGTGGGTTTCAAAGGTGAGCCCAGGTACACTCGCCTTAGTAGACGGCTGTGCCTGGGTATAGAGGGATCGCCTGGTGACGCAAAGTATACCAGAGTTCTGAGATGTATGCCGATGCAGAAGCCGTGGGCTCTTAGACTTGTTCTGCAGCAATTCATCCTCCTCAAATTTGGCTTCCTCGGAGTACCTTTCGGAATCATCAGAGGATGCCCATTTGCACAACATGAAGTTGGGTAAACCGATATCAGGGCTATCTGGGAACATAATAAATTCAAAATCCTCGTTAAAGACCACGTACATTTAAGTACAAAGGTCCAAGACAATATTCACAAAAATTTCCTCTTGTAATTGTCACATTGACTTTCATGATATTAACAAACAATTTCTCAGTGCATCCATGGTTTTTCCTTTCTTTATTTTAGATGGATTGTCAAGTAAATTATATGTCTTCTGGCTTCTGATTTTTTCTCCATTCGATTGATCCCCGGAAAACTGCTTTCTTATGAAGTTCAGTCATCTTTATTCTCTTCTTAAAAGTTCAAGTCTCTGATGAACGAATGAATATAAAACTGTGGCATTTGACTTCCCACATTGATCTCATAACTTCCAACACATACAAATTCTTAAATCAACATAATGCACAAAGTTCCAAATAGAGCTTTCCAAGTAATAAATACCATCATACTGGTGCACTTGTAAAGTCGTCGAAGCATGATGAGACTTGAGATCGAACAAGGTGCTGTTTATGCGAGATGCGCCCATTGAATGCCGAGCACTGGCTAATTCCAACCAGCCCTGTATGACCGAAAACAAAAACTCTAGGAGTCTTAACATATTTTTGAGGTAAAACATGTATTTTCAAGAATCTTTACATATGAAATTTGAAATTTCAGTCTGAGACGAGCCAATTGCTCATAAAACAAGCAGTTCAAGAATCATAATTCTAGCCAAAACGAGATTCACCAACATGATATTGTAGGATAATTATTCTTTCATTCCCCTTTATCAACTAGATCTCTTACAACTTCTAATCCAATAATTCTAACCGCGGGATTACCAGCTTTTAAACACATGCTCACATAAGGTTATTTCAATCAAATGCCAAAAAATCCAATCTTTCATCGATTAGAACCTGAGGAAACTGGGATCAAGAAAATTAATTGCCCTATATACCTGGCGGAGAACTGAAGACAAAGAATCCATGAGAATCAGATAACTATCCGTGGAGTCTAAGAAACTTAATATATTTCCTTCCCTATCTGAAATTTCTTTACTTGATTCAATCCCACCATTCTCAGAGCTCCGCATTTTTTGTAGTGCTTATTTGCCGTTCAGCAAATCGAAGAAGAACAAAAAGAGCGAGGTAGGCTTTCTTTCCCCTTTCTCCTTGCGTTTTGTTCTAAAAGCTCCGGGTCATATCGGGCATCCACAGCTGATAAATATTCGAAATTATCAAATTCGAACATAAATTTAATATGGAATTTTTTTCAAGGGGAACTCAGTCCTTGTTCTATAGACGAGTTGTTCGTAAATTTTAATATTTTATTAATATAATATAATTATATTTAAATATAAATTTCGAATAGTAGTTCGAATAGTTCACGAATATGTTTGAAAATTTCGAACGAAACTCGAGCTCAATCATACTTCTAGCAAAAAAATTTAAACTATTCGAACTTGAGTTTGAGCTTTAATTCAATCTAAATTCTAGCAGAAAAATTTAAAATATTATAAGTAAATTTGAAGTTTGATTTTTTTATATTCAACTCGATTCATTTCGGTCACACGATTAAAATAAAAAAATTAAGATCAGCTTATTAGTATTGAAATTTAATTAATTAAACACTGAAAATAATAGTAGCTAATTTCCTGGATTAATTTTCTAATTTTTGATTTTATAAGAACCTAAAATAAAAATCTCCATATCACGTCAATAAATCAACAATTATTGTTGATATGCAGATGTTCTTTAAATTTTTATTTTTTTTTTAAAAAAAACATAAACAATGTGGATAAATACTTTGGCCACCCAGGCTCTCCTTTTTGAAGATTTTTACTTTTAAGAATAAGAATTTGGAAATTGCATATTTTTTAAGAAAAGAGAGTTGAGTTTTTTTTTAAAATTATTTTTTATTTTTTGGGACCGTAGTTCAAAATAATAGAATAAAAAGTCGAGGCCCGATTCTTGATGAAATTTGTTAGATTAAACTAGAGATTTTAAGCACATCATATGCAGAGCGAAACCAGGATTTTGTGTTTAGGTGTATTGAACTGAAAATAAAAACGTGTATTGGTTCTAGATTTTTAATAACTTTTATGGAAAAAAAATCACGTGACATTCAAATTTGAATTTTAAAAACTCTACAAAAGTTTAGATGTAATAAAAATATCAAATAGACATTTAGTAACTCCACGAACTTTTATTAAGTACAATAATTAAAACATAAAGTACAACTATAAAATGTCAAAAAATATATTTGATTCGACCTAAATATTTGGATGGACAATTTTCATTATTTTCTCCTCCATATATTTTTCTTTTTATTTAGACTTTTTTAAAAACATATTTTTATTGCTAAAAATAGTTTAAATTCAAAATTATTAAGATCGTTTATTTTATTTTTCTAATTTCATTCACAAATCTAGTAAAATTTTAAATTATTTTTACTGAAAATTTTAATAAAAATTTATTACACCACATAACAAAAAAATTCATAATATTTTATTGGCTCATAAATTAAAATAATAATAATAATAATAATTAGTTATTATATAGCATTTGATGTTTAAAAATATAATTTTAGTTAATACGCATCTTAATTTTGATTATAACTCGAAATTTTTGTACATGACAATGAATAAAAAATATCAATAACTTAAAATATAATGTTTGTGATTGATACATAATTTTAAAAGTTTATAAACACACACATATATAAGGATAATTGTAATAAATTAAATATATTAAAATTTTATAAAGTGACACTAACTCAAATATTTTTACATATTTATTCTTTATTTTCTGGTACAAATAATTGTCTTGTTTATTTTTTTGTAAACATATTGTCAAAAACAAATTTGATATAACTTTTATACAAAAATTTATTTAAAATGAATACAATTATTCGAAGTTTGATAATTTATTAATATTGAAAATTTTTATTATTTATTTTCTAAAAATATTAAGTAATTAAATAAATATGTTGAATAGACTTAAATATTGAATTTTAATTGCAATAAATTTAGTACTGACTTATTTATTGTATTTTGTAAATTAAATCAATAAATATGAAATATGTATATTGAGAAATAAAAAAATTTAAATAAATAAAAGTTATTTACGTTCAAATGTTAGTTTAAAAAATTTAAAAAGAAAATCACAATCATAATAAATTACAAAATACATGGGGTTTAATGTTAACAAATGTCCAAAAGGCGTGCTAAATAAATCCACAAAGATTATGTAAAATATTTAGAAATCTATAAAATTGTCACTAGGAATTTATCAACTTCAAAAAAATTTGTTATTAAAAAAAATCAGCAAATCTGTGCAACTGATACACCCCCTAAATCGTCATTTTTTAATTGAAAAATATTTGTTCATGAAAAATTAATACATTAAATTATATAATAAGTCTATCATAGTAGAATTATAATATTTCAAGAAAATATACAAACAGATAATTCTTAAAAAAAAGCAAATAAAAATAGTCAAGAAAATATACAAGAGACTAGATACATAGTCAATCAAATTCATTAATGATATGCTTTACTCGGTGAAACTTCTCGTCACACTCATCTATTATGGATTCAACATCTATCGAATCGGCAAACTCTCGTTCAATGAAAACAAATAATTTGCAATAAAATCGTTGTTCATCTTATTACAGAATGTCGTCTTCATAAAATTCATTACTCAAAATGCTCTATCTGTAGTTGCTATCCTATAAAATATTAAATAAGTAAATATTTCATCGTATATCATAAACATAAAATAAAAATTACCTTCAAGTCTTCAAGGATTTAATATGGCAGAGCCCTACAGATGCCTGAATTAAGACTGAAGAGATGAAACTTACACAGACACAGTAAAAAGGGAGCAAATATTAAGAGTCCAAAAAATATAATCTAGTGCAATGTTTTCATATCGAACAGGTGATCAAACCTCTTTCTCTTAAAAAATGGCTCAACCGGTCCTATCGATTTAAATGACGGTCGAACTGAAAAAACGTTATATTATATAAAATAATAATATAGTATAATAAATAATATATTTTAAATTCTTAATATCTTAAATGTGTAAATATAAATAATAAAAGAGATATATCTATCCAAGTTTAAAATCTAAAAAATATACTATAATCAATTATAATTAATTTTTTGAAAATAAAAAAATAAAAAAGGTTTAATATTACTAAAACTAATATATTGTAATTATAAAATTTTGGGCATTTTAAACTGTAATATTTTGGGTTTTAGATGAAGTAAAATATTGGGCTGATTAATAAATTATTTTTTACTAAGATTTGGGCTAAAATTTTAAATATCACCTCTAACTATATATGTTAGATAAAATTTGGTATTTAGAAAATTATTTTTGAAACATATACAACAATTTCTCAAATAGATTCGTATGAAAAGTTTTTTCTGTTGGGGAAAACCCATAAACCGCAGAATCCATCATGATAAATCATTAAGAATTTGACTGAAAACTTAAGCGGAAGCGTACCTGATGCCATAATCCTGAATTCTTTAGAACGTGCCTTGATCTTCCAGATCTACGCGCTCTTTCTTTGAGAGAATCCTTTAATTTTCTCTTCAGAACTATTTTCTTAATGGGAGAGAGAATAGTGAAAGTGATAACGCGAGATCTGGGGACCATGACCCATATATATAGATAATATTATCATTATCTTCTGATATTTCTGTTTTAGCCCATCATAAAAACAGAAATTACACTTATGTCTCTACACATTAAAGGCCCAACAACCTATCAGATACATTAAAGCCCAATAACCTGAAACCTTATTTGATCACTTTATTTTGGGCTTAACTTAACAGACAACCCACACACATAATTATTCACATATAAGCCCATATAAATTAAAATTGATCCAACAATCTCCCACTTGGGCTATATGTGCAACCTTATAATTATGTTTGTGAAATAACCTTATGAGCTCAAAATTGTTGTCATTCTGAAATGTATCTATAACCAATCCGGTCCATCAATCACATCAACATAGGATCAAAGCAGTCTTCGCTACACTCAAGGTAGCTAGACCCATCAATGGTCACATATGCCAACACAACTGAATGACATGGATCATGAAGTGGATGTGTAGCATGGAAAATTCATGCAATGTGACCGTAACATGCCTATTTCCAACTGGTCCTCCCCTAACTTTATTGAGATCAAACTTTAAACCATAATCAGAGTGTAACTTAACTTGAAATTTATTTCTGCAGAAAATAAATTTACATAACTGTAACTGAAAATGTCTACAACTGAAAACCATTTAAAATAACAAACTCCCACTAAAACTGAATTTCCTCAATTGACATAACACCCATACTAGCAATGTGCTCATGAAACTGTTTGGGTGGTAATCCCTTAGTAAACGGATCCGCAACCATAGAGTTTGTACCGATATGCTCAATAGACAACTTTCCACTCTGAATTCTTTCTTTAACAACCAGAAACTTGATGTCAATATGTTTTGACTTCGTCGAGCTCCTGTTGTTATTGGAATACATAACTGCTGATTTATTGTCACAATGTAACCTTAGTGGCCTTTCAATGCCATCAACAATGCGCAGTCCTGTGACAAAATTTTGCAGCCATATCCCATGATTGGATGCCTCATAACACGCTACAAACTCAGCTGCCATGGTGGAAGAGGCTATAAGTGACTGTTTAGCACTCTTCCAGGAAATGGCACCTCCAGCAAGGAGATAGATGTAGCCCGACGTAGATTTCATACTATCTTGGCATCCAGCAAAATCCGAGTCAGTATACCCAATGATCTCAAGCTGATCCAACCTCCGATATATGAGCATGTAATCTTTTGTTCTCTGTAGGTACCGTAAGACCCTTTTGACTGCTTTCCAATGTTCCACTCCTGGATTACTTAAATATCGTCCCAACATTCCTGTCACGTACGCAATATCTGGACGTGTACAAACCTGATCATACATCAGACTCCCCACTGCAGATGCATAGGGAATCTTCTGCATTTCCTTTTCCTCAAAATCATTCTTTGGGCATTGTTTGAGACTAAATTTGTCTCCCTTAGCCACAGGGGTATCCGTTGGTTTGCAATCTTGCATCCCACATCGCTTGAGAACTTTCTCGATATAGCCTTTCTGAGATAATCCAAGAATACCTCGAGAGCGATCCCGATGTATCTGAATACCCAGTACAAAAGATGCATCACCAAGATCTTTCATCTCAAAATTCTTAGCTAGAAATCTCTTGGTGTCATGCAACAACTCTATATCATTGCTAGCGAGCAGAATGTCATCAACATAGAAAACCAGAAAAATATACTTACTCCCACTGAACTTATGGTACACACAATCATCGACCAAATTCATCTCAAAACCAAACGAGATGATCAATTGATAAAATTTGAAATACCATTGTCGAGATGCCTGCTTGAGCCCATAGATGGATTTCTTTAATTTGCAAACCATATTATTTGTGTCTTTGGACACAAAATTTTCTGGCTGCACCATATAAATCGTTTCATCAATGTCACCATTTAGAAACGCCGTCTTTACATCCATCTGATGAAGCTTAAGATCGAAATGTGCCACCAAAGCCATTATAATCCTTAAAGAGTCTTTCGAAGAAACCGGAGAGAAAGTCTCTTTATAATCAATACCTTCTTTCTGTGTAAAGCCTTTAGCGACAAGACGAGCCTTATATCTTTCCACATTGCCTTTCGAATCTCTCTTGGTTTTAAATATCCATTTACAACCAATGGGCTTCGTACCTTTAGGCAATGGGACAAGATCTCATTCGTCATTGTCCTTCATGGACTTTATCTCCTCATTCATGGCATCATTCCACTTTTGAGAGTTAGAACTTTCCATGGCTTGACGGAAGTTAATAGGATCATCCTCCATCAATCCAATGTCTGCCTCTTGTTCTTGAAGAAATACAATGTAATCATCTGGCAATGCATTTCTCCGCTCTCTAGTGGATCTCCTTAATGGCATAGGTTCTTGAGGTGCTTGAGTTTGTTCATCTGGAATGGGAGGATCTCTAATATTATCTTCCTCTATTGTGTCTTGGTCAAAGTGAGGAATGTAATCCTGATCAATTTCCAAGACACCTGTGGGAATATTTACATATTCCTCTTCAAAGACAATATCTCTTACTTTATCTCCCCCCGCATACTCAACATCCTCAAAGAACCGGGCATTTCCTGACTCAAAAATCGACTTACTTGTGGGATCATAAAACTTGTACCCCCTGGATCTTTCAGAGTATCCAATAAAATAACAACTAACCGTCCTTGAGTCCAGTTTCTTTTCATTAGGCTTGTAAGGCCTTGCCTCAGCTGGACATCCCCTAACGTGCAGATGCTTAAGACTGGGCTTTTTACCCGTCCAAAGTTCATAAGGGGTTTTGGTCGTTGCCTTAGTTGGAACCCTGTTAAGGATATATGCTGCGGTCTTTAGTGCTTCTCCCCAGAGTGATTCTGGTAAGGTAGAATGACTGATCATACTCCTCACCATATCTTTAAGCGTTCTGTTTCGTCTTTCAGCAACACCATTCATAGTGGGCGAACCCGGCATAGTGTACTGTGGGACGATACCGCATTCCTCTAGGAATCTTGCAAAAGGTCCTGGACATTGTTCACCTGAACCGTCATATCTACCATAGTATTCACCACCACGGTTAGATCTAACGCTTTTAATCTTTAAGCCAAGTTGATTTTCAACTTCAGCTTTATAGTTTTTGAACACATCCAATGACTGTGCCTTTTCATGAATGAGATAAATGAAGCCATATCTTGAAAAATCGTCTGTGAACGTTATAAAATACTGTTGACCATTCCAAGAAGCCGAAGGGAATGGTCCACAAATATCAGTATGTATAAGTTCTAAGACGCCTGAACACCTGTTGGCTTCAAATCTCCTTTTGTTGGTTTGTTTTCCCTTTATACAATTAACACAATTATTAAAATCTGTGTAATCTAAAGGTTCGAGAATTTCGTCTGACACAAGTCTCCTTATTCTCTTTTCAGAGATATGACCCAGTCTTTTGTGCCATAACGTAGCTGAATTCTCACTGGTTAATTTTCTTTTAGTGCCTCTACTTGTTTGCAGGGATTCATTAAATGAAGCAATAACATCCAAAGAATAAAGATTATCGTATCCTGATAAAGAACCAGAACCAACCAATTTTGAATCGAGAAACAAACTGAATATTCCATTTCCAAAAGAACAAGAATAACCAAATTTGTCCAATGCAGAAATGGAAATCAAATTCCGTCTAAAAGACGGTACGACAAATGTTTCATAAAGATCCAAATATATTCCAGTCTTTAACAATAATCTAAATTTCCCTATTGCCTCAACTTCAACTTTGTTGCCGTCACCAACATAGATGAATCTTTCAGCATCACTTGGTTTTCGGCAATCCAGGCAGCCCTGCATAGACACACTGATGTGAGTTGTTGCACCAGAATCTATCCACCACGTGTGTCTAGGCACTGAAGTTAAATTAACCTCAGAACAAACCATATTCAGAAGCATACCTTTCTTAGCACGCCAATCGTGATAATTACTGCACTGCTTCTTCATATGCCCATCACTGCCACAGAAAAAACAACCAGAACTTTGAGAATCACTAGGATTCTTCTGTTGTTTCTTCGGAGGCTGTGTATCCGCAGCTTCTTTATCCTTCCTTTTCTTTCCTTTAACCTTCGAAGTAGAGGCATAATGAGCACTTTCTGTCTTATCTTGCTTCAACCTTTCCTCTTCCTGGACACAGTGCGAGATGAGCTCATTCAGAGACCAAGTCTCTTTCTGACAGTTATAGCTCACCTTGAACTGGTTAAACTGAGGAGGAAGAGATATCAAAACCAGATGCACTAGCAAGTCCTCAGAGAGGTCAAGCTTCAGTACTTTCAACCTTGAAGCAAGATGAGACATTTCCATAATGTACTCCCTGATGTTGCCCTTACCCCTGTACCTCATTGAAACTAGGCTTGCCAAAAGTGTACCAATTTCAGACTTTTCACTTTTAGCAAACCTCTTTTCGAGGTCTTGAAGGAAAGCCTTAGCCGTAGCAATGTCGCTAGACATTGTGCCCCTGAATGTTTCTGGAATGGCCCTCTTCATGATCATCATACACATGCGATTCGATCTCTCCCACCTTTCAAACTCCCTCTTTTCATCAGAGGTACTCTTATCCGTAATGGTGGGAGGAGAGTCAACCCTTATCGCAAGGTCCAAATCCATGACTCCGAGAACTATCAATAAATTCTCTTGCCATGATTTAAAATTAGAGCCATTTAACATAGGAATAGAATTTATGTTGGAATGAATATTTGCAGGAGTCAAATCTGAACAGAGAACAAAAAACCAAATATACATGCTCAACCAAATATCCAAATAAAATAATCAATAAATTCAAATAATGTAAACCTCCATAAACAGAATATCGAGCACTCCATTAATGTTTCATCTTTGGACAAAAGATTAACTTGTAAGTGATATCCTGGCGCAACAGTCAAACACTGATAGTAACTATCATGTCAAATAACAATCTTCCTTTGGGCCGATTTATTATTCACATGAAAAATCGAACAACTATCACATGTTTACCACCACAATTGCATATGTAATTATATTAAATATTAACCTTCATTTGGGCCGATCAATATTCATATAAATTACATATACCCAAAATCCTTTTGTATTTCAAAATAAAATTAATTTCCATAAAAGATGTCACTTTGACGACATTTTATTTCAATTAATCAATTTTAAAAAATACATATAACCTTATCATTATTTGAATTAATGAATATTTAACCTTAAAAGAAATAAACTAAACCAAAAAAAAATAAAAAATTTTTTTAATTTTTTTCGGAAATTCCGTACGGGTCGGGCCGACCCGGCCCGGGCCCGTACGAATCGGATCGGCCCGGGTCCGTACGATCCGGCCCGAATCTGTACGGGTCGGGTCGACCGGGTTCGTACGACCCGATCCTAACCCATACGGGCCGACCCGAATCCGTACGGTTTTTTCTTTTCTTTTCTTTTTTTTTTTTAAAAAAAATTATTCCAAATTTTCGATTTTCCTGTAAAATATTTTGTTGAACAAAAACTGGAAGGAAAATCGAAATCTTATACCAAATCCTTAAAATCTTCAACCAAATCTTTTTTTTTTTTTTACCAAAAAACTAAAACTTTACAAGATTTGGTTTTTCTTTCAAATATTTTCCAGATCTGAAACCATATCAAAATATTTTTCAGATCTGAAGCCATA
The DNA here is from genome assembly GCF_012295235.1 of Primulina huaijiensis. Lineage (NCBI taxonomy): Eukaryota > Viridiplantae > Streptophyta > Magnoliopsida > Lamiales > Gesneriaceae > Primulina > Primulina huaijiensis. Next base: position 13,574,687 of record NC_133321.1, read on the forward strand.
TATAATTTTTTTTTTCAGATATGAAATCATATCAAAAAAAATTTTCAGATCTAAAACCATAACAGAAAAGTTTTAAATAAAATTTTCTTTTCCAGATCTAGAGACGAATAATATCCAAAAAACTTGAAACAAATCTCAATGATTCAAGCATGAATGACTCTGATACCACTTGTTGGGGAAAACCCATAAACCGCAGAATCCATCATGATAAATCATTAAGAATTTGACTGAAAACTTAAGCGGAAGCGTACCTGATGTCATAATCTTGAATTCTTTAGAACGTGCCTTGATCTTCCAGATCTACGCGCTCTTTCTTTGAGAGAATCCTTTAATTTTCTCTTCAGAACTATTTTCTTAATGGGAGAGAGAATAGTGAAAGTGATAACGCGAGATCTGGGGACCATGACCCATATATATAGATAATATTATCATTATCTTCTGATATTTCTGTTTTAGCCCATCATAAAAACAGAAATTACACTTATGTCTCTACACATTAAAGGCCCAACAACCTATCAGATACATTAAAGCCCAATAACCTGAAACCTTATTTGATCACTTTATTTTGGGCTTAACTTAACAGACAACCCACACACATAATTATTCACATATAAGCCCATATAAATTAAAATTGATCCAACATTTTCCCCTTAATTTCTTTAAAGTCGCTAGCTTTTTTTTTGTATATTTCTCATTAATATTTACATTTTGTTGGTTGAAGTAGAATTATGTTACATCTAAATTTGGTTGGATGTCACGTTAGTTATTCACGCATGTTATGTATAATAAATAGTATAGAATTCAAACTACCTAATAACTTATAAATCTACTTTCATTTTAAAATCGTTGAAAAGAATGTTTTCCTCTTCTCCTCTTCCTTCCCTCCCTCTTATTTTTCTTATTCTGTCTTTCTTTTTCCTCAAACATATGATACGAAAGATTCCTCTACTTTTCCGTTCTTTCACGTAAATCTTCTAAAGTCTTTTTCGGGTTTTTTTCCTGCTATTGACTCCTTAAATATTATTTGATGAAGTTTTCGGATTACGTATATCAATGTAGGAAGATCTGACATGCTCTTAAACAGATCTAGGTAGTTGTAGACAATTGGCTAGTGAACTGGTCTATGTAGACGTAGCCTATTGACTCATAAAAAGAACGAGGTAGTCGTAGATGGATGGCTCGTAAACAGTTCGACGTAGCCATAGATCGGTAAACAACCAACTTCGTGGGTTGTCACCCACGTCACTAAGACAGAGCTACTCTGATGCTCAATTCAGGAGACATTTAATAAATATTTTCTGAAAATCCGAGAACTCAAATAGAAAATTTTGTACTTTGGATAGTGAGTGTGATTCTCTATTTATAGATTTTTTAAGAGTGTTTAGCGGACTTAGGCTTTCGTAGGCAAAGTGAGCCAAATAATTATATTTAGCTTATAATCATGAACTCAACTAACGTGGTTTGCAGACTATTTCGTTATATCCGAACTTTACTCAGTATCCACGATAGAGTAGCCGTTGCAGGTTCTCACATCATTAAAACAAATTGTATCCCTGGTAAGAGCAATTTCATGGATCAATTTGCGATCGAATTCCAGATTCAAATCTTGTAAATATCTTTATTTATTTTCTACTTTTGAAGGTATGATACGTGAAAGGATCAAATAATATAAAGCTATTTGGTTCGAAACACGCATGTTACCATGTGAGGAGATTTGTTTTTGTTTCACTCACAAATCACACTAACAATTAACAAACCCAAGCCCCACGACAATCGAATGTTTCATCTACAATCATCGCTATAGAAGAAGAGTTGGGAGAGATCAAGACCTGAAAATTTAAGAGAATAACCTTAGTCAAATTAAATTTTTGAAAAAATAAAAATTCTTAAGTATATTTGAGCGTATTCAAATACACAAGTGAGGGTTGTTGTTTTTTTTTGTTTTTTTTGTTTTTAAAAAATGTTTGACCGATATTATTTTATTCACTATCCCGATGGACCTTTGTGTGATTTGGCTAAAAAAGTGGAATTGAAGTTATATTTCAGATTGAGGATTGAAATGAGGATAATTTTTTAAATCTTCCATCTAAATATATGTATTTTAAAAATAAAAATTAAATGTTTGAATTTGTTAACAAAGATCGAAAAGTCGGGACGAAATCGTTCTGGTATACTAATTTGTGCTTTAAAATGTACTATACTTTGCTCAAACAAATTCCGTCACTAAACATTATATATAAATAAAATACAATTAATAACATACAAACTATTTGATTGATTTTTATATATATATAAAAAATCAATAATAAACTGTTTTGATCGTTTATTATGATTCATATATTCTTCTTCTTCTTTTTTTTTTTTTTTTAAAGAGACAAATCGATTTTTTTGTCTATAATTTAATATATCATGTTTCTATATGATGTTCGATGAGTTTAATTTTTAATAATTATATAAACAAACTTTGTTTGAACAAAATATAACACAGATTGAAATACTAAATATAACATAACATAAGATTTCGTCCCGAGCACTCCATCATCGCGTAAGACAAAAACTTGTGTGAGACGGTCTCACGTGTTGTATTTTGTGAGACAGATATCTTATTTGGGTCATCCATGAAAAATATTATTTTTATTGTGAATATTGGTCGGGTTGACCCGTCTCACAGATAAAGATTAATGAGACCGTCTCACAAAAAACCTACTCATTGTGTAATTCACAACTTTTGAAAATGGTGCCAGTTTTAAAACATGACATTTCTAATTTTTTAATTTTAATCTTTATAACACTTCTTTTTCGTTTTTGAAGGATTTAACTTACCTTCTTTTTTTTTTTTAATCCATATCCTTTCGTAATTTTAAAAACGCATGACGCTTGGTACTTGGTACAATATAATTCTTAAAAAAATATCATCATAGACTGCATAAATATTAATTCTCTCACACGATATCTCTTAAATTACGTCGGATTGAGAGTCGTGTTTGGTCTCTTATTCACATGACCAAACCACGTTAGACATTTCTCCCTAATCTTATCATCTATGAGGGCTACACCTAAATAACTCACAATTTTTTATTCCTAATCATATCCTTGTGCGTTTTGCCACACATCCATGTTAACATATGCATATCTGCTACCGCCGTCTTATACATATGTAGTCACGTAGTAACCCAACATTCTGAGCTATAAAGTATAACTGTTCCACTAATAGTCTTATAATATTTTTCTTTCAATCTCGTAGCCATCTTTATATCACATAAGACTCCTGATGTCATCCTCCATTTCATCTATCATGCTTTAATCTTATATTCTATATCCTTTCTAATATACTCGTCTTTTAGATAAGATAGCAAAAAACTTAATACTGAAACTGTCAAACAGATTAATGCTTAAAAAACCCATAAGCATGTAAATTATTGGTCATGTTTTATGTTTGTTGACTTTTAATTTTCTTTGGTTGGATGGATGATGAGATGTCGAAAATGTTGTCACTTTCGATGTCACGTGACATCATGGTGAATCATAAAACCAAAACATAACAACTTGACAATTACATAATTAAAATAACTATTTTTTTCTCCGTGAGTCATCAATAAAGATTTGATCCATTATTTAGATTTAAGTTTATCTGTCTATATTGATTTGCACGTTAATGCGATAATTAGAAATTTTACCTAACATACACTAAAGAAATGGTGATGGCAAGTTCTATCATCTTCAAATAATATATTGAGTGTGACTATGTCCAAATATGTTAATTTATTTGGAATTTAGAATATGTAATATATATTATATTCCAATTCTTTATTAATTTATTTGGAATTTAGAATATGTAATATATTATATTCCAATTCTTTATTTTCTATTTTTATTTGTTCTGAAATGATATAATCCAATTTTTTGGTTAAAGTTGATGGGGGGCCGTCAAATGCATTTAATGGAGTCTCGCAAGATCAGTTAAAGCACACATGTTCTGCTTGAATCGTTGGTACACGCACGGAAGAAATGGAAGGACTTGGCTTAAGCTTAGCGGAGCTGAACCGAACTTTCCGCGGCGGGAAGACGAGAGGAGTGGAGTGGCGTAAATCCCAGCTCCGGGCCATAATCAAGCTGATTACTGAAAATGAAGATCAGATTTTCGAAGCCCTCGATCAAGATCTTGGAAAGCACCCCGTTGAAGCTTATCGCGACGAGGTTTATCACTTCTCTTGCTCCTCTTTTCAGAAGTCGGGTGCCCCCCTCGTTATTTTGTCCTCCATGCTTGTTCTTTCCTGTAGTTCCATTTGATCTAGTGTTTGTCGCTTCACTTCATTTTGCATATGTTATATCCAAAAGGGTTGTTTGGTAATGAATGGACTTGTGGGTACGAGGTTTTTGTCGATTTCTTTGTATTCTTTTTTTTTCCATGTTAATTTGAAATCATAAAATTTTGAAGCATCGTACTTTTACTTTATGAACTGGAGTTGTCCACATGTATAAAAAGTGCAGGGATAGCAGGAAAACAAACATCAGTAAATTGACTGTAGAATCTACGTCTTTTAGCGGCTCGCAGGATTATACAGATAGTTGATGTTAGTTCCTATAGTGGTCTTTTTTTGGTTGTGTTCTCAGATCTTTGAGAATCATTTTCCCCGTCTTATGTTCAGATTGGAATTGTAAAGAAATCTGCGGACCACTCTTTGCTTCATATCGACAAATGGATGGCTCCGAAAAAGGTAGTTCTTCTTTCCGGATCGGACAACTTCATCACTTCTTAGCATGATCACTATGATTAACTTTCTGTCCCAACACGAGCCACGATATTTCTTTTATAAACACAATGTTCTCAACCTCACAATCACGCGGACAGAAATGACAAGCAAAAGCTGTAATTGTATGGATTTTTTTTTTTAATTCTATTTCGCTTAGCACAACTTATTTTAGCAAAGAAACCTTGTGTGGAAGATATGGCGTTTATATATTCCTATGGTTGATGCAGGGGTGGCTACCATTGCTATTGTTCCCCGCAAGTGGACAAGTGCTACCAGAACCATTTGGCACCGTTCTCATAATCGGATCTTGGAATTTCCCCATCAGTAAGTATACACTTTTTACCTTCTTCGTTTTAACCGGCAGAAATAAAAGGTGACATGCTCTTCAGATTGCAATTTACCTTTATCATCATTATTAACCTCAGCATGTATCGATGTATCACAAGCTTACAACCTCCATTTCTTTTATAAATCTTTGTTTTGAAAATAAGCGTATGACTTAACCCCTTCATGTCATCTTCATTTAGGCCTAGCTTTGGATCCTGTTATTGGGGCAATATCTGCAGGAAATACAGTTGTCCTAAAACCTTCGGAGCTAGCCCCAGCATGCTCCTCTTTTCTTCATCGTACAGTTCCACTTTACTTGGATAAAGAGGCCGTCAAAGTCATTCCAGGTGGAAGTGAAGTAGCTGAACAATTATTGCAGCACCATTGGGATAAAATATTCTTTACAGGTTTCTTATCAATATGTAGCAGTTATATTCTCATACAGATGTTGGGATTATGATAAGTCATTAGGATCAGACAATATCATATTTCAAATGGATGAAGTGGAGATTTAATTCAACTATTGCTTACTACTACGATAGGTAGTCCACGTGTAGCACGTATCATCATGTCCGCGGCTGCAAAGCATTTGACTCCTGTGACTTTAGAGCTTGGTGGAAAATGCCCTGTCATTCTTGACTCCTTCGTTGGCCCAGACTTGCAGGTTTAAAGTTACAAGGCTTTGTGACATTATTAGTAGGTTTACTACTTGGACAGAAGCATACACCCATTGTGGTCAGAGAATTAAATTCTTTTCGTTATGCTTCAGGAAATGTTGTTTAAAAACTACTTCGATGTTACTTTCCGGATAAATATGCTGAGAGATGTCAAGTCTTCCAAAGTCTTAGTTAGTTTTATGTTGATTTTGGTTGTGATGTTGAATTGAAGGTGGCTGTGAAGAGAATAGTTGGTGGGAAGTGGGGACCTTGTGCCGGACAAGCATGCATAGGAGTAGATTATGTTCTTGTGCTACAAAAAGATGCTCGAGTCTTGGTATTACAACTTTCTGTTGTAATTTTTTTTGTCTATGTACAGGAAATGATTTTTGGTTTTATTTTTTGTATTTATTTCTTTCAGGTTGAATTATTGAAGAATTCTATCAAAAAATTTTATGGTGACGAGGTGGATAAGCTTCAGAATATCTGTAGAATAGTGAACAAGCATCACTTTGATAGAGTGAGGAATCTTCTCAAGGACCCTTCTGTATCAGCTTCCATTGTTTATGGTGGTTCAGTCGACTGCAAAAATCTGTTAGTTGTCTTCTTGTTTTCCCTATTTTCTGTTTGGCACAAGTTTTAATGGATTACATGTATCAACTATTTAATTTGCAGGATGATTGAGCCAACAATTTTAGTTGATCCTCCGCTGGACTCCGAGATTATGATGGAAGAAATATTTGGTCCATTGCTCCCCATCATCACTGTAAAATTGAATATACTGTGTCAGATCCATGTTCCGCAATCTGTACGCCACAAAATGTATAAGATATTGTCTTATTTTGCAGCTGGATAAAATTGAAGAAAGCATAGAATTCATCAACGAACGACCAAAACCTTTGGCCATTTATGCATTCACCAAATGCAAAAGGTTTAAGGAACGAATTATGCAAGAAACATCGTCAGGAAGCTTGACATTCAATGATATAATGATTCAGGTATAGGCTGCTAATTTTTCTAGGTAAAAAACAAAAAAATAGAGATGATGATTAAGTACCTGGATTGCAGTTTTTATGCGACGCATTGCCTTTTGGAGGTGTTGGTGAAAGCGGTTTTGGTCGGTATCACGGGAAGTACTCGTTCGATACTTTCAGCCATGAAAAAGCAATTCTTCAACGAAGCTTCCTCCTGGAACTGGAGCCAAGGTATCCTCCTTGGAATGATTTCAAGCTTGACTTCATAAAATTGGCTTACAACTTTAATTATGTTGGGCTGCTGCTGCTGCTGCTGAGGAGGATGCTGCGTCGTTGTAACGTATAATAAAATTAACAAGCTTCATTCTAAAGTCTTTTTCAAGTTATCTACTTGTCTATTATATATATAATTTGCCAAGGGAATAATGTTTACCCTCTTTTTGTTGTAGTAGTGGATCTTGTAGAAGGGCTTTATAACAATACTCATCCTAAATCTTCTTGAAATCATTTGCTTTCTCACGTCGCTCTTTATTTATTTCACAGACATGGAACAAGATTATGCAAAAACGTCTGTAACAGGCATATTCTGTGTTTATGTAAAGTGTTACCACCAGTCGTGTGGAAGGGTAGGATCCATCGGTTTTTGGTTTATTTTTCCTTGGTTTCAGTAATCTTCGGAGATTTTCAAGTACTAAAATACTTAAATACGCATAATTCACGCGTTTCTGTGCCAGAGACGCTGTGCAATACCTAGCTCCAGGATTGTGTCATGCCACCTCAAAAATGCACCAGTAGTTTATGTTTCAAGATGAACTCTGCTTCCCCATAGCTCTCGATGTAGAATTCGTTCCCATTGTGATTAATCATCCTGATATAGCGTGGCTCATCGTGCATCTGTATCAAGATTCCTCCGACGCTGACACTCGGGAGGCAGTGGTATAATACCATGAATCTCTTTTGTTGGATTGAAAACTAGCACTTGTCTTGAGGATGTTTCCCAGTAGGCAATTCCTTTCGACTACGACCAATTCCTTTCGAGTACGACCCGTCATCTCTGAATATCAAATCATCCCCTGACTCAAATCAGATTATATATGAACTTCTCCTTGATGGTGTTCTATATGAGTACATTTCGAAGCAAACGATGGAATGATCAAACAATGGTAGTTCACAGATAAAATGATACTCTCGCATTCATGTTCAGTACCGCTGGTTTAAGGCTAAGGAGTAAGGAAAACAGAAGCTTAGGGAACGTGTAGGAACTCCATAAAAATATATATATATTTAATAACAAATAAATTGAAATTCTCTTTGATGCTGTTCTTACGGATTTACACCATTTTCTTTCTTTTTATTTAAAAAATCAATAATAAGAATAATTATATTTAATAACTAAATAAATTGATAAAAATAACAATAACCATGAAAGATAAAAAATAAAAATTATAATTGAGATGATCATTAATAATTAAAATAATAGTGATGATATTAATAAAGTAACAACAACAATAGTAATAAATAGTATACTATATAAATTGAAATTTAATATCACACTGTAAGTATATTTTTAAACTAGTCAGCATTATAGTTTTATTTTCTCTAATTGGCATAATAATATTTATTTTTAAATGTTTGAACTTTAGATATGACATTTATAACGCATTTGGATTATTTCTCAATCATACTTATATGGTGATATTATAATTTTTTTATTTTACTTTCTATTTAAAAATTATATTAAAAATGAAGAAAAAGAAAGTTTGACTCTACACCAATAGGCAATATCTCATATTGCAAAACTGGAACTTGTTCATACTTTTATTATTGCTTTTTTTGAAAAACGCCAATTATTTTTTATTTGACTATCAATTTTGATGAAACATTCTTATTTTATTTTTAGATTATATACGTATACATATATTCAGATTTTAGTATCCGTACAGAGAATCAAACTCATAACCACTAGCTAAACGCTCACCTACTCCTCCGACTCAAACACTCCTCGACAACATTAATTAATTATTATTATTAATATCCTCGAACTCAAACACCCTTTGAGAACATTAATTAATTACTATTATTAATAGTGGCATACTACTCCTGAGAATCTGTACAATCTTTGACTTTGGTTAATCGTCTTGTAAGTTTACTCATTTTGTATTCCCTGACTTGGTTTAATCGTCTTGTAAGTTTACTCATTTTGTATTTTTGTTCGGTAAGTATTCAATTTTGGGTTTTGGGTCATGTTTTGGTTTTTAATCCTTTTTTTTTCCACATTAAATGCACATGTAACGTCGAAAACGTCAACATTTCTCGATGTCACATCAACATTTTTCAGGCACGTAACATTTTTCGACGTCACGTCAACACTCCATGAAAAAATATGACTAAAAACCAAAACATTACATAATTTATATGACCAAAATCCAAAATTAATGCTTACATGACCAAAACATGAAATGAGCCAACTAACTGGACCATTTTACCTATTTTACCTAATATAAAACAAANAACATAAACGAATAAAATCATAAAATCATCATCGTAAGAAAATGTTTATCTTCTCTCAATTTCATAAATCATAATGCGGAAAACATGTGGTCCTCGGGTCATGTCACTGCACCAGGACTGCCTACTCAGAGTTCGGCACCTCCAGTCTCCTCATCATGAAGCTCACCTGCATCACACACGCCTAGTGAGTCTAAACACTCAGCACACCTGTACCAGGAATAACAAGTACATATACAGGCACACAACAGTAAAAAATATCATACTCAACATATCTTTCACGAACTTAAAAAGCTTAATGCCAACATACCTTTCCTGAACTTTAAAACATGAACATAAACGTGTCGTATAAAATCATGTCATCTCATATCATCATATACGTGTCAAAACAGTTCATCGTGTCATCATAAACTTAAAAATTTTATTTTAATTGAATTCAGTTCATTAGCTGTGACTTTCGTATCAGCTCTATCGATGGATCCATCTATAAAACCGTGGTACCCGGCGGCTGGAGACATCAGCGACAGCATTACTCGCCCACTGAGCCCGGGCCTTAACTCATCATATCTCATGTCATCGTATACATATACATCGTCAGTCACGACCAAATCCCATCTTTCAAAAATAGCATCATTCTCATCACTTAATAAAAACATGCATATACGTAACTTTCCCTTTAAACCAAGCATGCAACGGATTTATCATAATTGCGTAAAATCGTAAAAATGCTGCATAAACATTTAAAATATCATATATTTGTGCTCAGTGCGCTGCCAGGACAAAAATCTCACCCCGGGTGCAAAATGACCATTGTGCCCCTGGAAACCCGAAAATTATCGTTAAACCACTGGACCTCTAATATTGACCCGAAGCTTACCAAACTCCTTAAAATGCATTTTGCCCCTGGAAACCCGAAAATTATCGTTAAACCACTGGACCTCTAAAATTGACCCGAAGCTTACCAAACTCCTTAAAATGTCCCAAAACATTTGTATAAGTGTTCTTAGACGTAAACCCAAGCCAAAATCAGAATTTAACCGACTCGTTTTAAAATTTGGACCGGAGTCCCGGTTTTAAACCGAATCGGCTCGAACTCTACTAAATTTTTCTCAACTTTTTAGCATATCTTAACAGCACCATACTGCTCCTAATACTATAATATCAAACCCAAAAGCTTTCGGCTACTATTCCAGAAAAAAAAAACAAAGCTCTCGGCCACCCCCTTATTGTGCAATCACCAACCTACACATGGCTCCCACCTTTGGAAATATTCGGTCCACCTCCTATCACCCATGTCCAGCCTTTAAATCTCATCCTTAAGACTGTAAGGGCCTTCTAAACTAAGCCACACCAAAGCGAAAGGCTGCTGTACTAATCCTACGGAGAACCCGAACACAACTATCGCCCTTCTCCCTATCAAGCTATGTCTCCAAGGACCGAGCTTCTCCCTCATCCAAGTGCCTATGGTCCACTCCTAATCATCCCATCAGACATTACAAGGACTGAGACATGGCTGGGTTCGAGCCCATGCACAGCCAAGTCCTCCTTAATCTCGATCAAACCCACTTCCACCCACTCAACATGCACCTACACCGAACAGCCCTCAAGAACCACACTTATATCTATCAAGCTTCGACTCCAGGTGCTATTCCTCCTCTCTCTCGACATCAACAGCTTCTGATGGTGCCAACCAGCAGCCCCCTTACACGAAATTTCAGAATAAAACGTGAGCACAACCAAGAATGCAAGGGACATACAAGAATTTCGAAAATCTTTCATGTACAAGGGTAGATCGAAAGTTTGAATGCAAAAATACCTACAACAGTATATAATACGTGTATGATGCAAAAAAAATAATACAATGCGTGCCTTGATGTAGTAGACGCGAGGAGGTTGAAGAATGAGTGCCAGAAGATTTCTTTTCTTTGGAGCAAAGCTGGACCGAAACTTCTTGTGGGAATTTTCTTGTTGAAACCGGGAGACTTTTGAATGTAAAAAAGGGGTGATCGGCTGATGGGGGGTTACGGGTATGTAAAGAGATGCTTAGGATTAAATGATTTTGTTAATTAGAAGATTAGTGGACAATAATCATGTTAATTAAATTTTTAAAAGATGTTAAAACCTAATGAGCTTAAAAGTAAGCCCGTTAAATCCAAACGTACTCTCGAAAAATATTTCGTGTTGGAAAGTTTTTAAAAATATTAGCCGAAACCTCGAAACGTCTCCGGATTCGATAAAATTCGCGTACCGTTAAAATAAAAATCATGCGAGTAAAAATACCCAAAAATTCTCATTTTTGAAAAATACACTTAACAACACCCTGTAATAATTTATAAAAATAAATCGTGTAGTTAAAATAATTTTCCTGAAATTTCTCCGGTCTCCGATCTTCGTTCGAGCGTGAAATGCATCTAGAAATCCTAATGCATGAACTTTTAAAATTTCATGAATTAAATCCTATCATGTATGAATTATACATAAAATGCATAAAAATAATTAAACACATAATTTAAAATAAAATCCTAGATTGCATGAACTTTAAACAAATCATGAATTAAAACACCGATTAGCGAAGTAAACATGTATTTAATGCTTTAAAACAATTTAATAAAATATCAAAGAAATATAATAACTTGCATGCATTTGGTTCACGTAGACCTTCAATTTTTCGGGACGTTACATTTAAAATCAGTAATTATTTACGTGTATAAACTCGAAATATAGATGTTAGAAAACACGAAATCAGAACTTTGTCTCTAATTGGTGAGTATACATATTTCTCAATTCGGAGTATCACCACTAGCTGGACCTTTTTTTCCTTGCAATTCAGACCAACATCTGTTCCACAACACGAATAGGAATCAAAAGGTGTTAATCTTATAAGATCAAATGCAACAACATATTGAAATATACACCGAACATTGTAAATGGGGAACAAAGTATTGAAAGAGCCATACTTGCGTCCGAGATTGCAGCTGGAAAAATTTCTCCCTCATGACAGAACGAGTATATAAAAATGCTACGCGAGAATGTTTAAAAGAATCATCAATACTTGGGTCAAAAATATCATCTTTGCTTCAGGGAGCTCTATCAAACGGCTTCGTATCATTGTAGCAAACATCCCAAACAGCTTCCATGGCATCCTTAGCCGCAGCTTCTGAGCAATACGGGTTCGCAGTAACTGATTGCATTACTCTTCGCCTCACACAGTCCTTCAAATAACATTTTACATGAAGTTGACAGAGAGAATGGGATTTCTACAGACAGATGATCTTTGAAAGTTTTCCGGAATACCCTTGACACTGTCATGCAAGTTTTCTTTACATGCTTTCAATTATTACGTCAGGTATTGATGTCAATTAGATTCAAGCATAATGACGTGAAACACCATTTCAACAGGAATACATAAGAAACATTAAATACATCGGACAACTAGTACGGTAAGAAACTCACTTGCTCATGGCCACGAAGTTTCATGTGACCACGTAATAATTCCCTTTTGTAATGGCAATCACCACTGAGATGACCAGCTCGAATCTGTTTTCAGAGTCATATATCAGAAATAATAACAACATGATGAATAACCCCTCTTGTACCCCAACCAGCTCCCCTTCTCCCCAAAAAGAAAAAATAAGAAAGAAATATGTGAAACACAAATCATGTAGATTTTGACCTCACTGCAAGCATGATGTGCGCAATTAGTCCAATCCAAATTTTCAGCACGGCAATCATCATATGCATGAATGAGCTCATGAATCACAACTTGGTTCACCTCATCTTGAATTTGCATTTGATTACTACATACAACTATCTATAACAAAGAAAGTTTAAAAGCACAAAAAAAATGAATGACAATATATGCTGGATATATTTCGCAAAAAAAAAAAACGTAAATTTTAGGTGAAAACTAACATTCCAAACTTATATAACATCATATTCAAAGTTTCTGCCACTGCTCATGGTATATTACTTGGGAAGAATTAGAAATGCTCAGCTTCTTGAATAAAGCCAACAACACACTTCATGGAATGACAGGGAATTGAGAATTTAAAAGTAACAAACAGTGGATTCTGATTCAACTACATACCCCTTCACCACGAACATAACCTCCACTGATCTGTTTATCGCAATTGACAGCCTTTATGAAATTGCTTCCAATACTACATCCAGATTTCTCCAGATGCTCCATAAGAAACTTGACTGTTGGAGCTGCAACATTTACATAGAACTGTTGGCGAGGTTCTAAAACCCTAATCCCAACATTGACTAACAATAATTCAAGATGACTTTCGTAAGATGCATACTTCTGAAGCTTTTCTGGATCATTTTCTCACACTGATCCACAGTCATGCCTCCACGCCCCTCAGAAGATGAGCCAACAGAGGTTGCATTTCCACTAAGCTCATCAGCCATCTAATTCTTTTTTGTATGTGTCTTGTGTGCGGGGACTACTTCAACAATTAAGTGTGTATATTTAGCAATTAGATCAGACTCAAATAATATTCTTTCCATCAATTTGTTAAATACAATTTAAATTGGATGGGCATTTGATATTGTAGGACCTAGATTAGCACACTCGAATCACATGCAGGATTATGGAATCAATCGAGTTGTGAGAAAAATATTGTGGTCTTTTTAATAAGCATATTTAAATATGTTGATTTTTGGATAAATTTTTATTTAAAACAATATAACCAATTCCATCATTTTAAGCCACAGTTTAATAACAGAAGAAATAGAATAACCAAGAAATAATAAAGGTTTCAAAACAATCCCAAGGACAAAATGTCCAAACTAAATAAAAGTATTTCATTATGATAAAAACCTCGAAATCCTAATGAACCCAAAATAAAATAATCATATCCAATCCCCATGAATCAACATCGCCTCCATGTATTCATCTCCTGAAAGTCACAAAAATTCATCGAACCCCTAAAAGTCCGGCAACTAAATCGACCTCAAGGATAAAGACAAAAACTATCGTAACAACAAATGATAAACATATAGACATAATACCATAATTCAGAAAAAAAATAAAAAATAACATATTAAATATTAGAATTTCTATGATGCAACACGGTGATCATAAGGAAACAAGAGACAGGAAACAAGAGACGACTCACATGTACGGTCGTATATGCAACAGGTTGACCTGCCTGAATCAAAAGATGACTCTCATTAGAAAACAACATAGTAGAGCATAACATAATGGAGGGGAGCGGGAGCAGAACAAAAAAACATAGCAAAGCAGAACAGAACAAATTCCAAAATACGGAATTCCAAAATACGCAGATCAACAAAGCAAATACTTAAAACTTAATGTATTCAATGACTTATAAAGTGTCTTCGATTTTTCCTAAATGATTTCCACTACACGGCCTACACAAACAAAAGCCCTTACCCCTCCAATTAATCGGAGATTCCACCTACAGCGCTTATTCCATTTCGCCGATTTTATTCTAGAATTGGATCAAGACTTCCAAGGTTGTTCTTTGAATCATGATTCTTGGACAACCCATCTAACTCAAATTAAATGGCACAGTACTTAACAATTTCCCTGAGCTTGTTTTCACTTACTACATCCTAACATCAGAGGAGAAACAAAATTTAAAATAGGAATTATCGTGAAAATTAAACCAACACCGGTGCATCAACCATAATCTAAATCCAAACCAAAATGCCTTAAAACTAACCTTAGTTTACGGTGAGAAATGACGTTAAATAGTGAAGCCGGTGCCGGTGCCGGTGCTGGTGCTGGTGCTGGTGCTGGTGCTGGTGCTGGTGCTGGCGGTGGGTTTCCTTCCACTTTTTCTTTCTTCTTTACGGCGCAGAGGGTTTGGCTTTGGGGTTGTTTCCCTTCCCAGGCCCAAGAAAAATATTATAAGATAAAATACTACTTGTTTACTTATTTTATTTTTAATAATAATATTCTCATTTATACATTTATCTACATCTATCCCTATTTAAAAAAATATCCTAGACTTTTCCAAAACTATGTTTATGTGATGTACATATTACACTTCTATTTTTATTATTTTTATTTCAACATTTTAAATTGAACTTTAGTCATTCGTGATTTTTAAAATTATAATACGACCATCATATAAATATAATTAATTCAAATGACATAATGATCCTTCATTAATTTTTAAATATATGATATTACCATTATTTGAATATAAAATAAATTAATTAGAAAAAAATATTTTACACATACGCATCGGGTGCTCGGGATACATTAGTTATTATTAATAAAGAAACATGGGGTGAATACTTTTGTTGAGACTTTTTCAATATTCATAAATTGCTCTTACACCGATATATTAGTAAAGACAATAACTTGTGTGAGACGGTCTCACGAGTCATATTTTGTGAGACGGATCTCTTATTTGAGTCATCCATGAAAAAGTATTACTTTTTATTGTGAATAGCGGTAGGATTGACTCATCACACAAATAAAGATTCGTGAGACCGTCTCACAAGATATCTACTCATTAGTAAAATGTCAAATTTTTAATGCAAAATATTAGTTGCTAAGTGGATACGACATTTGTTTCCTAAACAGAAGATGTAGAGGTTCTCAAACCCCACACATAGCAGCACATTTATTTGATTTTTTAATTCATTATTTCTTCGTATGACTCTCATTTAAATAAATTAAATTAAATCAAATTTTAATATGTAATAATTTCAAAATGAGCATGACCCGTTGCTAATTTTTTTAATTATGATATTAATTCTTTATAATTTTGATATTAACTCTATTTGAATATAAATCAAATTAATTTAAAAAAAATAGTATAAGTTGCGTGCAAAATGACGCTAGTTTAGATAATGAGCTTTTGTGAGGAAGAAATGTAATGTAAAAGAAATTATTGGGGAGAAAAAAAGTAGGAAAATGTGAAAGAAGATGGTTTTAATTGAAGTGAATGCCAATTGAATGACACAAATGATGGACTGCCAACCATGTCATGTGTACATTTATTGGTATTGATTATATGAGTATGTGAAAATACATATATGTCGATGAAATTTTGAAAATAAATAGTTGTACAAAAACTACATTTGTGATTATATGCATTCCTATTTTTCTAATATTCTTCTTTTTCATATAAAAATAGTTGGCAATGTTTTATAGTTTATGAACTTTTGATTTATTGTGTTATAATCACAAGTGTAGTTATACAACTATTTATTTTTAAAATTTGTTTACTGTGTTATAATCACAAATGTAGT
The DNA here is from genome assembly GCF_012295235.1 of Primulina huaijiensis. Classification (NCBI taxonomy): domain Eukaryota; kingdom Viridiplantae; phylum Streptophyta; class Magnoliopsida; order Lamiales; family Gesneriaceae; genus Primulina; species Primulina huaijiensis. Next base: position 13,591,142 of record NC_133321.1, read on the forward strand.
TTTTGTACAACTATTTATTTTCAGTTGGGTCCAATGGCACCTTTCAAATAAACCCACCTAGAAAAATTTCTAGGTAATGGTGGCTCCCCGCGTTGCTACAAGTAGATTTTTTTTCACTTTCGAGCCTCGGGTTTTTCTTTTGTATTTCTTGCTTAATTCTTATTCATTAAGATTTTCAGGAATCTCCTACATGAATGCAATTAATGCTATGAGTGCATATTATTTCAATTGAGTTTGCGTGAGAAACTATTGCATCCAGATAAGTAGCTTGTGGTTTTGAACATTCCTTAGTAAAATACTATCAGATTTACTAGACCATGAAGTGAACGTGATATTTTGATCTTCTTGACGGTCCATGTAAAACCAGACAATAGTACCTACACAATAGTCACTATAACATTCCACTTGATTTTTCAAGTTGTGTTCGTTTTGGTCTTGAAAAATATTTTGGCTTCATAAGTATTTCAATGAGGCGACCCATCCTCACACTTACACATGTGATCTCCTTATAAAATATCCTACCATACTCCATCTTTTCCAAGCTGATAAATCATTAAAAGTACAACTTAACCTCACTACATTGGTAGGTGACAACACTCTTTTGAGAATAATTTCCGAATATTCTCCCAAGTTTTCATAAATTAGTTGTCCTTTTGAACCAAGATCTTGAGATCTCCAACTTATAAGTTTGAGTGTCCACTATGAAAACTTTATATCATAAGTTTTAACCACAATTCTCTTTACACACTATACATTTGATCTCTATTTAATGCTTTTGTAAGCGAATATGTCAAGTTATCTTTTTTCTTGATATAATCAACAGTGATAACTCTATTAGAGATCAATCGTCTCAAAAAATTATGTTTTTGACGAATATGTCGAGACTTGTCATTATAAATATTGTTTTGTGCCCTTGCAATAGAAGATTGACTATAAAAGTGTATCATTATTACAGACAGTGGTTTCGTCCAGCAAGCTATATCCTCTAGAAATTTGGGTAGCCATTCAACTTTTTCTGCGGTTTTGTTTAGAGCAATAAACTAAGACTCTATGATGGATCTAATAATGCAAGTTTGTTTGGATGATCTCTAAGCGATTGCACCCCGCAAATGCTAAACATAGTCACTAATGGATTGGAGTCTTTAGTGTCAAAAATCCAATTTTCATTGATGTATCTCCAAAGGACTGCATGGTATTTTGTGTAATGAAACCCACACTCCAAAGTATGTCTTAGTTATCTAAGCACACTTGTCAAATCCTTCAAATGAATTTCATGTGTGTTATTCGTGAAGCAACTCAACTTATTTACCGCACATGCGATGTCTGGTCGAGTATAATTTGTTATGCATATCAGACTTCCAATAACTTTAGAATATTCTAATTAGGGGACTGGTTCCCCATGATTTTTGTTTAAATAGACACTCGTGTTCAGAGGATTTTTCGTGGAAGGAAAATCAATTACATTGAACTTCTTCAAGAAAATTTCAACATAATGAGAATGTGGTAAAACGAAGCTTGTGAATTCCTAGAGATTAATCCATAGTACAACATTTGCAATGCCCATATCATTAAAAATTTCTTGTTAACATTTATTCGTTGAATTTATCAAGTCTTGATTGCTCCTTATTATAAGCACGCCATCAACATAGAGACACAACATTACATAGGAATTTCGTGTGCCTTTGCGGTAAACACATTGATCACACTCGTTAATCTTAAATCCATTTTACAATGTAACTTCATCAAATTTTTCATGTCATTTCGTAGGTTCTTTCTTAAGCTCATATAATGATTTAAAGAATCAACACTCTTTCTTTTCTTGAATCCAAACAACAAATCCTTCGGGTCGATCCATATAGATCTCTGCTTCTAACTCACCATTAAAGAATGCGATTTTGACATCCATTTGGTGTATCTTAAAATTATACGGTGATGCGACAACCATTAGTACACAAATAGAAGTGATTATCAAGACTGGTGAGTGGGAGTCGAAAAAGTCAAGGCCTTCATTTCGTCTATATCCTTTAGTTACAAGTCAAGTCTTGTATTTTTCAACCGTTCCATCAACTTTGTATTTTCTTTTCAGAATACATTTGCATCCCAATGGTTTGGTACCTGATGGAAGATTCACCAATTCCCAAGTGTGATTTTGTAAAATAGAATCTATTTCAGAGTTGACGACCTCTTTCTAATATGGTGCATCAAAGTTAGACAATGCGTCTTGCAAGGACTTTGGTTCATTTTTCAACATGTAAGTGAGAACATCTAGACCAAATAACTTTGTAGTTCTAGCTTTTTTCTCCGTCTAGCTTCTTCATCTTGTGCATAACCTTTGTTCGTCATTTCTCTAATCTTTTTACTAGAACTAGGTTTTTTTTTTTTACACCTTGAAGGGACTTCTTTTTGATTAGGATCTTCTTGAGGAAAGATTTTACTTGCCAGTTCAGTTAATCCTTAACTTGAACTAGGTTCATACCCTTGAGGAGAACATCTTTTGTTGTCATCGTTTAAAATTTGTGCCACTAAACTTTTTTAGTTTCTCTCCATGTGTCGTAGGAACATTTGTTGTTGTTGTTGATGTGAAACCATATTCAGATTTCAATAATATTCTCAAGCTGTATTGATTACGCGTTTGCGAAAATACATCAGATGTGCTGAAATTTTGAAGATGAACAATTGAGGCTCATGTTGAACACGATTTTGTGGAAGAGATTATGCCCCGCTCTTGGTGCTTTAGAATGTGATACTCTTCTCCCAAGATACAACAATTATACTTGTGATTATAGCACAATAAACAACAAGTTCATAAACAAAAAAAATTTTGCTAACTCTTTTTATATGAAAAGGAAGGATATTAGAGCAATATGAATGCCTATGTTTTTTTTTTTCTCTCTATTGTATATGCTCTGTATTATGTTTGTGTCTATTATATCTTTGTTATTTCAATCAGATGGAGGCTTATGGGAGTACAAAAACAGAACACAAGGCCAAATGACACCTCTTGGAAGCATTGGTCCACAAAAAGACAACACTTTTTGTGAACAGACACTACTGGAATCCCCACTCCACTTTCTGGATGCGGGTGCACTCACATTTTGAAAAATAGGCTGAAAAATTTTCAGGAGGTATGGGGGCACCCAAACAGTGGCTCTCCCGTGCTAACCTTTTGAATAAACCCATCTGAAAAAATGTAGATAATAGTGACTCCCCCACGCTGCTACAATAACTTTTTTCCACTTTCGAGCCTCAAAAATAGGCTGAAAAATTTTCAGGAGGTATGGGGGCACCCAAACAGTGGCTCTCCCGTGCTAACCTTTTGAATAAACCCATCTGAAAAAATGTAGATAATAGTGACTCCCCCACGCTGCTACAATAACTTTTTTCCACTTTCGAGCCTCAAAAATAGGCTGAAAAATTTTCAGGAGGTATGGGGGCACCCAAACAGTGGCTCTCCCGTGCTAACCTTTTGAATAAACCCATCTGAAAAAATGTAGATAATAGTGACTCCCCCACGCTGCTACAATAACTTTTTTCCACTTTCGAGCCTCAGAATTTTTTTGTGTCTTTCTTGCTTAATCTTCATTTATTAAGCTTTCCAACAACACTGAAAAGACTTATAACTCGTCTGCGAGCGCGACCGGCACATGTTGAGTTTAGAACTGGTCGAAGCGAAAATTAGTCGCCTAAACTAATTGTATCTTGGGAAGCAGACGTCTATCGTTTTTTTTTTGTTTTTCGGTTCACTCATATTCTCATTACAGATCGGTATTTCTTGTTTACCAACCTATAGGATTCAAGTGAGAAAATAAATCTATTACTAATTTACTTTTTTTTTTCCGTTTGATTTACTGATATGAATTGTTTTAGTAATTTCTGCTTCTTTCCATGTATATCACATATATTTTGGCTGACAACCGTTTGTGCTGCATCTGGCAAAGGTAAAATCATAATTTAAAGGAATCCGGTTCATTGGCTAAACAAGTGGACTCATAATTTATGTTTGCTACATTATCTTCCAATCTACGATTTACATTCAATGCAATCATTGTTCTTACATAATCGAGGACCAAAAAGCACGAATTTTTTTTTATAGTATACACATACAAATGAGCTCAGAACGATTAGATATTAAAATTATACAACGAGTGGGAACAAATGCAAGACAAAGGCATTCCAAGACCAGAGCCATAATAGTGAGAAAATGGATCCCAATACTGCTCCTACAACGACCTGGCTCACCGTATGAACTTGTTGCGAGACCCGTAGCCATGACTGCATTAAAATTAATCTTGGTTTATTGCATTTGAAACAAAAATATCCAAGATGCGGTGTACTAGCTAGTGTCATGATGCCAAATTCATGTACTTACAAAATATGAAGCAAATAAAAAGAAAGTTCCACTTAAACTCACTGTAAGGCCACTTATCCCATGCAATTCTACCACTGAATTAAGAAAAAAACATCAAATTATCAAGAATATATGTTGAAACAGAAGAGTAGTATAAATGTGAAGATAACATACTTGAAAGATTTAGGAATGTGATGGTGTAAAAGAAGGATTGTGCATGAGAAGATGGCATCCCAGGGTCCGATCTTAGTGTAGAAACTGGTCTTTGTTGGTTTAAAATTTTCTTAAGCCGGCTCGATATCATAGCATTGATGACTGCACCTGTGAGAGCCCATAACGATCCAGCATCGTGTCTCCATAGCACGATTGCGCCAAAAACTGCTGACACAACCCATTTGCTCTGCATACATCCAATCTCTAATAGGTGAATTCAGGATCAATGTTCTTAAATGGGGAAAATTGCAAAGTAAGTTTACATGTTTTTTTTCCATCTATAAATCGTAAAGTTTGATCTTAGTATAATAAGTCGATTATCTTTTTATTTTAGCTCTCTCTTTTGGGAGATAACTTTCCGTCATCACTTGGGTATGGTGCTATATTAACAATATTCAACATCACATGAGTAATTTTTTCAATGAAAAATGACAGAAAGTAAAAAGAAAAATGACAACTTATTGCACTAAGATAGTAAGATCAGACTTTGGCAACTTACATGATTAGAAACAAAAACATTCTATTCTAGTTGTCCTACATTGATATATTAAAGTAATAAAAAAATGACTTATAAACTCAAGAGGTTACACCACCCAATATGCAAGTCTTTTGGGATAAAACACCTCTTGGGTTTATAACCTAACATTGGTGCTCTCGTTGAGAGTCGGTGTAGCGGAAGGGACGACCTAGAAAAAGGCGACCATCAGAAAAGGTGAGTGTCTAGAGTGGGCCGACGTCGCGTAGCGAAAGGGGCAACCTAGAAAAGACTACCATCAGAAAAAGTGAGTAGAAGCCGTCTAGAGTGAACCGCCACGGACGTCGGGTTCTCAAAGGGAATTATATTACAATTGTCTCTCATTGATATATTAAACTAATAAAGAGTGACTTATAAACTCAGGAAGTTACACTACCTAATAGAAAAGTTTTGTGAGATAAAACTATTGAGAAATAGAGCAATGCACTTGCCCAAAAATGGAATGAAATCGTTTATTTTGTGAATGTCAAAAACTCTCTGTACAAGGCTCCTAATTGACCTATTTATAGTATCTACCTTTAAACTAAAAGTGCTATATGGAAAAACACGTTTTTTCTCATTTATAAGAAAGCCTTTTAATACTCCCCCTCAAGCATGGAATAGATCAAGTATTCCGAGCTTGCATGACCGATATTGGTGTTGGCTCTTGCTCAACGCTTTTGTGAACAAGTCCGCTGGTTGTTGATCTGTAGGTATGTGCGACGTCTCGATTAGCTCGTCCTGAATCTTTTCTCGAATTAGGTGACAAAAATCGATTTCTATATACTTCGTTCTTTCGTGATACAACAGGTTAGCTGCAATATGTAACGCTGCCACGTTGTCGCAATATAGCATCACTGGCAGCTTCAATTTCATTCCCATGTCTCTCAAAATCTCAATACTCCAAACCACTTCACATGTCGTGTTTGCCATTGCCATGTACTCGGCCTCCACCGAGGACCTTGAAACCGTGGATTGTTTATTTGTTTTCCAAGATATTAGAGATTCACCCAACTTAGCACAATAACCGGTTACCGACCTTCTACTCATAGGACATGTGCCCCAATCAAAATCGCAAAAAGCTGTCAATGAGAGTGAACTTTGTGAAGAAAGCAAGATTCCCTGTCCTGGTCCAGCCTTCAAATACCTTAAAACTCTTACGGCTGCTTCCATGTGAGATGTTTTGGGACTATGCATAAATTGACTTAGCAACTGTACTGCAAAACATATGTCTAGGCGTGTGACTGTAGGATATATCAATCTCCCAATCAACCTACAGTTTAAACAAGGGTCATCGAGCAGAGGATCGAGTGAACTTTTTTGTCCAATGCTGTCATCATATTCTTTTGTAGTCAGCTTCAGATTTTGCTCCATAGGTGTGTCAAATATCTTAGCACCAGCAAGCCCTGCTTTCGAAATGAGTTCCAAAGTATACTTCATTTGATTCAAACAGATTCCATCCTTTGACCAAGCAACTTCAATTTCAGAAAATACTTCAAGGTTCCCAAGTCTTTTATATTTATTTTCGAATGCAAGTACTCTTTTAGGATCGAGATTGAAGGCTCACGATTCTCGGTTATAACTATATCATCAACATAGACCAATAAAATGGTTATAAAATCATGGTCCTGTTTCACAAACAAGGAATGATCGTGTTGTGACTGTTTAAAACCAGCGAGCCTCATATGTTGAGCAAACTTCATGTTCCATTGTCTCGAAGCTTGCTTGAGACCATACAAATATTTTGTTAGCCGGCATACTATCCCTCCCTCACTTCGAAGGCTACTAGTCTCCCTCCGCAAACTTCGAAGACCCTCGGGCAAGACCATATAAATCTCCTCGTCGAGATCCCCTTGGAGAAAAGCATTTGTAACATTCATTTGATAAAAAGACCAATTATAAACAGCAGGAATATTGAGCAAACAACGAGAAATAGTAATCTTAGCAACCGGAGAGAATGTATCATGGTAATCAATCCCATGGAGTTTTGTGTACCCCTTTGCAACAAGTCGTGATTTAAACCGGTCAACACGTCCGTCAACATGATATTTAATCTTATAAACCCATTTGTTGCCAATAGGAAGCTTACCAAGAGGCAGCGGAACAGGATCCCATGTATGGTTGGCATCCAAAGCCGCTAATTCTTGGGCCATAGCCTCTTGCCAACGGGAGTCAAGCATTGCCTCTTGGTAGGTATGAGGTTCCTTGACTGAAGAAATGTGGGACAAGAAAGCTTTATAGGAAGGAGAAATATTGGAGTAACTAACAAAATTTAAGATGGAACGGTGAGAAAGATGCTTGTTGTGTGAGGAAGAACACACAAAATCTTGAGTCCAAATGGGAGGTCGAGACTCACGGGATGATCTTCGGATAGGTGGTGACAAGGGAGCAGCTTGGGAAGGGAAGATGGAGGAGATAGATCCTCAGCAAGAGAAAAGGTTGGCAAAGAAGCAAAAACAAGTGTAGGAGCTGGGGTGTGAGAAAAAGGAAATATACATTCATGAAACCGAATATCACTAGAAATAAAGAATTTATGAGTGACAAGATCTTGAACTCGATAACCTTTTTGAGTAGATGAATAGCCAAGAAAAACACATGCATTGGCTCGAGAGGCAAACTTGTCACCACGAGGCAGCACCGAGGCATAGCACTAACAACCTAGCACCCGCAAATGGGAATAGGAGGGGATGCGATGAAATAAGGCCTCAAAAGAAGATTGATTTGCAAGAAGAAGGGTAGGGATACGGTTAATAAGATACACCGTTGTAAGAACAAACTCCAATATTTGTGTGGGAGTGAAGCCTGAATTTTCAAGGCACGAGCTACTTCCAGAATGTGCCTGTGTTTACGTTCCACAAGGCCATTCTGATGTGGAGTGTATGGACACGAAGATTGGTGAAAAATACCCAATGAATTGAGAAGGGCAGTGCACTCAACCTGGAAAAATTCAGTGTCATTGTTAGTGCGAACGAATTTTACAGTTGCAGAGAACTGATTTTGGATGAGAAGCAAGAAAACTTTGAAAGTAGGGAGCACATCAAGTTTTGAGTTTAGGAGGTATACCCAAGTGGCTCTTGAAAAATCGTCCACTATGATGAAAAAATAATGTTCTCCATTGTATGTTGGTGTGTTATATGGGCTCCATACATCCAAGTGAAGTAATTGGAAAATATGTCTGGACCCAAATGATCTCTTTGAAGGAAAGGGCAGTCGAGTGTGCTTAGATTTTGGACAAACATCACAATGAGACATATTAAAATCATTAGATAAAAAAGAAATCATTTTCATTCGAGATATCAAAAGAGCATGTTGGCAAGGCAACTAAAGCTTTGAATATTATACATAGATTGAACTGTTACTTTGTACCAACAGTCTGATCTCCCGATGTAATGTAAAGATTCTTGAACCGTTGACCACTCCCACTGTAAAATATGATTTTCTCCAGGCGCAGGACGAGGACAACTACCATCGATGAAGGCTAATTTATTTTTGGCGCGTAAGGCAATAACCATCGCTCGGCTCCAGATTCCATAATTTTCAGTGCCGAGGAGTTGGTCATTGATCAAATTGAGACCAAGACTATCAGAGATATTCACATACAGAGGATCGTATGTATCAATCGGAGTGGTGCTCGATCCCCATGGCGGAATAGAAGAAGCCATTAGGGTGTAAAAAAAATCAGAAGAAATGAGAGTAGAATCTTGAAAATGTTCCATCGATCCACTTCGATTGATCCGGGAATTCAGGAGAATGAAGCTCGAGCGGAAGATCTCATAACTCGGTAGTTACACGCTCTGATACCATATTGAGAAATAGAGCAATGCACTTGCCCAAAAATAGAATGAAACCGTTTATTTTGTGAATGTCAAAAACTCTCTGTACAAGGCTTCTAATTGACCTAATTATACTATCTACCTTTGAACTAAAAGTGCTATATGCAAAAACATGTTTTTGCTCATTTATAAGAAATCCTTTCAATAAAAACACTTATTGGGTTTATAACCTAACAAGTACCAACTTACAAGGCAATTCCGCCATTTTCTATTCTTACGTGCATAGACAATTAACAAGCAGAAAACATTTTACTAACCAAACCATCGAGGGTGGCATGAATATTTCGAGCGAATGCTTCCTGCTCAAAAATTCTGGCAGTTCCCATCATAGTACTTGTATTTAGATGGCCTCTCCTACTGTCACAGCAGCAAAAAGGTTTCCTGCGGTTTGGAGAAGAAAAGTTCAATCTTCTGTTCCAATTTCTTGATTGAAATGCAGTGGCACCGCCTATCACGGGTTCGATGAAAATGGCGGGTTTGATGAAAATGGCCGACATTTTTGGTTAATTTTAAGTATAATGGCTGACTTGAAGAGAACGACTCGGCATTTAACAACTGTTGATTTTCTATTAGATCCAAAAAGGGAATCTGCTCCGGTTTCTTCAAACCTACCAACAAGATCCCATTATATAATATATACGAAGTATGCAAAATCCGATGATAAAAAAGTCAAAATATGACTGTAATAGTGGCAACTTCGTATTTTTAGTCTTATATATTTATTTTTTGTGATTTTAATTTTCTATATTATTAAATATCAGTTTTAAGTATCATATCGAAAAAATGACTAAAATTTTTCAAAAAAAATAAAAATAACAGATTGAAACTGAAATTGATAGCATATAATACCAAAATGCAAAGAGACAAATATTTATGAAAATGGAAAGTGATGGAACTGAGGATGATTGAAATGTTTTTAAAAATTAACATTAAAATATGAATTTTAAAATTTGGATGATTGCTAATTAAATTTATGATCATAGTAACTGACTAAAAATGTATAAGTTTAGAAGATTTTACGATAAAGATGTACATAATTCCAAATTTCAAGGGTTTTATCTATACTTTATTATTAAATTTGTATTATTAATTAAACTTGAGTCATGTATAGTAATCGACTTGGTTCACCAGAATAAATTTATATTTATAACCCTCTTAATTAATTTAACTATACTAGTGCAAATATTAACAAAAAAGATGGGGAAAACTAACAGTCCTATATGAGGAAAAACCTTATTCTTTCACGAATCTAGCTGGAAAACCATTACACAAATTTCAAAAATCGTTCTTGGATCATATGTTATTATGTATAAAACTTCAACGATCAATTTCAATGCATTGGACAACGTAAAAAAACACATTCTCTTCACAACAATATTTAAATATTTGAATAATACTTTAAGGATAAAAACTTATGTGAGACAGTCTCACGGATCGTATTTTTTGAAACGGATCTCTTATTTGGGTTATCAATGAAAAAATATTACTTTTTATGCTAAGAGTATTCTCTTATTTGGGTCATCCATGAAAAAATATTATTTTTTATGCTAAAAGTATTACTTTTTATTGTGAATATCCGTAAGATTGACCAGTCTCACAGATAAAGATTCGTGAGACTGTCTCACAAGAGACCTAATCTACCTTAAGGATATGATGAAATAAATCCAGTTAAATTCCAAGGTAGACGTTACTTCGCAGGACAAACCCATACAAATGGAAGTCCTTGTAAAATAATAAATTGATAATACTATAAGTTACCACCTGACTCGTTAGAAGAAATAATAAAATATAAGATATAAATTAAAAGATATGAAAAACATAATAATTTTAAACTCCAATTATTATAGAACTCTAATCAAATATCGAATGAAATAAAGATGTAAAGTCTTCTAGTTGTACCAAACAATACCTAAATAGAATTTGATCGTAGTTTCTTAACTTATTATCATGCATTATTTTTTTAAAAAAATTACTCTTCTAACTCAAGAATCGGATGGATCTCGTTGGGAATACTCCCATTCGCCCCCAAACATTTTGTTCATGATATTCAGGCTGTCAGAGAAAAGAGAATCTTTGGACTAGCCAAAACATCCTCCCACTTAGCAGCACAAAAAAAGCATCGGACGGATCTCGTTGGGAATATATGATAAGCACACAGTGTTAATGAAGTTTAGCAAGAGCAAGAGCTTGATGATGGAGCTGATATTATCATCTTGTTGAAGCATCTGTTGATCAACCAAAGCGGCATAATGGTGGAACAACTTGTCCAACATTAATGTTTCTGCAAAATGATTCGCGATCATCGATTCTTGAACGGATCTCACTGTGTTGGCCACGGCCACTCGATAGCTTGAACACTTTCCTGCAATCCTTGTCTGTTTCATACATTCCTACAACATCTACTTTAAATGACCCCTGATTTCTTACTTTCTCTGCCAACTATTCTATTGATGGCGCATAAAAGTGAACCTCATATGAATCCAGTTTTTCCTCCGAAACTTCACCCTATCAAAAATCAAATGATTGATTATTTGATCATCCATACTGTAGAATTTATTTGATCTGCACAAAAACATATCTGGGTAACTAACATAGCTAATGAAAGGAAGCACCATTTGTCCTCCACCGATGAGTTCTTGGGACCTTGACTTCAGAAGCAATGACAAGTCTTGTTGGAACTGTTAATAGGTAGTGATTGCAAGGACTTAATTAAAAAAAAGTGATTATAGACTTTTCCTGCATGCACGAAGTACCATTAATGTGGAAAACTTATTCTATATCCATCATGAGTTTCGAGCAAATAACCATCCAACACCCAACATGAAATTAGTTTACTTGGTGTACGGAAGGGGCTAGCTTACTTGCGTTCAATAGCCGGAGCACATTGGTAGCTCATTCCAAAAAGGAAGAAACGACAAAATCCCATGAATTTGTCGAATGAGATGGGCCTTTACCGAAATATTTTAATCACTTTATTTTGTTGTATTTAAAGCCAAAATGACCTCACTAAATAAAATATATATAGATAAGAATTAAGATGAGTGATTATTAATTCATTCTCTTATTAACTTGCACGTTTAGTTTGTCATACCGACTCATACTATCAATTTCTAGTAACTTTTTCGTTCTAATGATTATTTTTAGGTTATAGATATTTTAAGATTGATTTAATTAAATTACAACTTATACATACGCATGCCATAAGCACTGATTTTAGGTATTTAGTTATTGATGGAAAGATAAAGAGTTAAAGTATGAATATATCTGATATGATCGATTAAGTTAGTTGAAGTATTTAGAAAAGGGTTTGAATCAACACTTGTGATTTTTGGCCTTTTTCAAATGAGTGAATCAGTTCTTTGAGGAACTGATCCTAGAATCTTGTTTGTCGATATAGATCAGTAAACTGATAGTAGTGCGGAATGAGACTGAAATATAAATTGAATATTTAGTGTAAACTGAAATGATAACTGAAATGAACACGAGTTTTTATGGATGTTCGGTGACTTCGAATGCTCCTACGTCACCCCTTCTATCACAATGATAGGATTTCACCAAAAGACTTTGATATATTACAACAGATCGTAATAATCCACTTCAGTTTGTCTTACACACTGTCAAACTGAAACTCTTAGTCTAACAACTCCTATACAGTTATTAACTGAAATGCTCTAAATTAGTAGCCTGAATGCTACTGATAAATACAATGAATGTAGAGCTTGAGTGTGCGATCTATAACTTGATAAAATACTCGTGAAAGATATCACAACTGATTGAAGGTTGTAGCTTGATTGCTTCGTGTGTGTTCACTTGTAGTCACTAGCCTTCTTCAACTGATTCGATCGGATATATACAGTCTTTCATCCCAACGGTTGTATTGAATGCATTTAATGAACATTTAATGACAAATATCCGTTGAGTCGTCGTGTAGTTACTTTATCTGACAGTAGTACGAGATATTCAGACTCTTCTGATTCGGTACGACATGTTAGTATATATGCTGATACTTCAACTGATGACGGGGCCAACTGATTATCAGTTCAGCTGGACATTATCAGTTGTAACTGATGTCCTATTAGTTACGAATACTTCAGTTGATAAGGTTTTCTAGTTCAGCTAGAACGAGGTCTTCAGTTACAATTACACGACTATTCGATCAATTAGATTTTTCATTTCTCTTTTTGATTAATTTGTCAAACTCTGAATCTTATAATATTCCAACAATATCTGGAGTTGAAAAAAATTTAGGAAAAATTGTAATTTTATTCATATAACTTGTCAAAGTTTGAATTTAATTCAACAACTCGATTTTTTTTAGCTTTTTTTCCAGAAAGCCACTAAACTCATCGAAAATCGTTTATCTAACACTGATTTTCTCCTACGCGGATCATATGACGTAAATAAAGCTCATGCTACACACATTGTTGTTTTCCTGTATTTATTTTAAGTAGATTTTAATACGTATGATATATATTTTATTACCACATGAACAACGTAGGAGAACATTAATGTCAAATAAGCAATATTCGTTACAAAAAAATCCAAGCTATTGGATAAAAAACAATTTCGACAAGTTTCAGAACTAAAATCCAACACAGCCACGACTAAAATCTCAAATTTCCCATAAATTTGTGTGTGTGTTATCAATAAATAAAATTTATAATCATAACTAAAAGAAAAAATATTGAGTATCACCAATGAATGTACATCTGAAACTCTCGACGCTCGAACATTCACCATTTTGTGCTGTAACCCGGGCATATACAGCAAGAGGATTAATCCTTGTCAGAGGTTTGGGGGTGGAAATAATTTTCTTGCTCCACAACGTGTTTTATGACCCAAAGGCTTATCATTAAAATTTGGAAATGGAAAAAGAATCTAGCACTGGTGGGAGAAATCAGCCAATATTCTGATACAAGAGTATCATGCATCAGTGAAAGAAGAGAAAATCACACGTTCAGAATTCTCCGAATGAAGTTTCCAACCCCTTTCATATATCTATCTACTTTCTACTTACATATAAATATATCCCTTTCAACTGTAAATTTCCCTTTATGTCTTTTTTTTATCTAGCTTAGCAAGTTGTATTATTATATTGGTTAACTTGTAATTTCTTTGCTTATCTTAAATAATTATAACTGATTACTGATTATTAATATATGAGCATTAATATTCATTGAAAACATTGAATTCATACCTACTTTTCAGCCTTGCGGTTCTACATGGCTTCTTCTTGTTTTTTCAGAGTTCGGTTAATTTTTGTCACTTTTAACAAAATTTGAAGATTATATCTTGGTCTCTAAAAATTTATTTTAATGGTTATTTTGAGCTCCTCTATCCAAACTATATAGTCTATATTTATTTTACTTTTATTATATTAATTTGTTTAATTCATTGGATCTTTTAGTGTTTCATTTTATTTTAGTGATTATCTATTTTCTTCCTTCTATGAGTTTTTTACTTAATTATTTGATGTTACATTAATTTCCTTGATTTAATTATTTTAATAATTCTTGTCACTTTTCACAAAATTTAAAGATTATATCTTTGTCTCTAAGGATTTATTTTGATGGTTATTTTGAGCCCCCCTATCCAAACTATATAGTCTATATTTATTTTACTTTTATTACATTAATTTATTTAATGCATTAGATCTTTTAGTGTTTCATTTTATTCTAGTGATTATCTATTTTTCTTCTTTTTTTACTTAATTATTTGAATAGTTTCCTTGATTTAATTAGTTTAATTTATCGATGGTTCGTGTTTTGTTGCCGTTTCTTTTCCTTCATCTTTTTTTACAGTTCAGTTAATCTATATAATATATTTATCATCTTTCACAAAATTATGAGATTATATTAGTTTCCAAAGATTTATTTTGATAGTCATTTTAAGTTCTCCTCTTCCGAATTATATATTATTCTATATTTATTTTAGTTTTATTACATTAAGAACTTTAAAGCTCATTTTTAAATTACAAAATTGTTAATGTTGTTTAAATATTACTCATGTACCACACCACATTAACTAAGTCATGATTACCAATAAATAATATATTATTATTATTATTATTATTATTATTATTTTTATTATTATTATTGCCACTCAACGGAGAGTATGTGTGGGTAAATGATTGTTACTATCACCTTCACTCAGAAGTTGTAATGATGAAATAGTTGGGGTAAAGTGTGGTTAGGACAGTATATCGGTTTGCTTCCGGATGATATCATTTGATTTGTGATTGGGTATAACTCGAATAATATTATGTTAATTTAACTAAATTAATAACGTGTTGTAAATTATTTGAGAAAAATATATTTAACGATTGATTGAAAATAATAATAACCTTATTTCATTATTTGGTTGAATTAATGACAACTATTACAAAATACCTTAATATGATACTTTATTTTATTTTAAATTTCTTAAATTATGATATTTAATTAATATATCAATATATATCTCAAGCTTACATTTTTCTACAAGGTTCATTAAAATCATGTAAGTAAATGTCATTTTTCTTATGATACTTTTCCAATGAAAATGAACATCGAGCGCAAGTAGATTCTATATGCTTTTTTGCAAAAAATATTTATATTTTATTTACAATATAATTTGATTATTTTGATTTATTTCAACTTTATTCGTATAAAGAAAAAGTAATGATAAATTAAAAAGAATGAAAATTACTTTCTACTTTTGAACTAAATTTAATATATAATCTTTATAATTTTTTTAATCAATATAATCCTTATAATAAATATGAATTATATTGATAATTTATTATTATTAGTTATATATAACAATTTTACATATGATATTTTTTAACTGAGTATTACATATTATTTTATTTATATATTGTTTTACTACACATATTTATTTGAGTGTTATTATGTTAAAATTTTATTTCACAGAAATTATTAATCATCAATATTAATTTATTATGATTAATTCTGATATAAAATTAATTATCTATAATATATATTCTAAAAAAAATATAGAAAGTTAAATAAAATCTGCAAGGGGTTAGAAGTTAGCAAAAACACAAGTGATATTTAACTTAATAACAAGTTTAATGGTTTTATTTTAACATTATTATGATAATTTAGTAAATTAATAGAATTTATTTGACGTTTGTCTACGTGTGCTCCATTTAAGTATATTTTGGTTTTGAATTTGGTAAAATTCACTATTCTGTTAATTTTATTTTTATTGTTTTTCATTTTGAATGGTATTTGGATGAAAAATACTTTTGCTGATTTATCATTTAAGAGAGCTATCATTATGTCGCGGATTGAAAAATGTCACATAAATAAGTGAATATATATGATTTATTGTCATGATATATTTTTATGCATTGTATTTTGATATATTTAGATTGATAAATACTTATAAACATGACGTTATTCAAACGCTTTTCAATATTATCTAATTCCCGTGATTATATTTTTCATTATTAGTCACCCACGTGCATCGCACATGAACATTCCTAGTGTGTGTGTGTGTGTGTGTGTGTGTGTGTGCAAGTCTAAAAAGGCAACTTGTTAAAATGATCATAAGAAATGCTTACTCCATCATGGGAAAGAACTTCGTTTGTTGAAGCAGATCCTGAAGCAATTGCATGATTTGAACAAGATCTTCAACATCATGGGCCCTTGATTGCCTCCTTTCTCTAGAGAGATGTCTCATTATTGACTTCACACAGACATTTCTAACAGGGAACCAAATTAAGTGATGCATCAAAACTATACGAGCAGAGAAGTATAAAAGCTACGAGTTACCAAAAGAACATAAATTTACTTCAATCTGCGCTAACCTTTTTGTCCCGTTGATTCCTGAAGCTATGGTCGCCTGATTCTTCAATGGTTAAAAGTACTAGGACCTGATAACCAGCCCATACGTCAGAGAAAAAGTGTGCATATCTCACAGATTAACTGTGATGCTGTGGGGAGACAAAAGACAAATAAAACAAACTTAGTATGCTAGTATTGTGATGAGAGCAAAAGTAAGAAAACAAGGAGGTGCCTCATTGATACCAATTTTCTCTGTCTTTTGAGATCCCACTTCTTCTTCAATACAATCTGGGCCAAATTAGGTTTGCCTTCTCTATTTAGCCCATAAAAAATTGTTCTAAAATTGATTGTACTGGGAATAATCCCATTAAGCATCATTTCAGAAATGAGTTTGATCGCTTCTTCGGACTTGCCAGTTCTACAAAGGCAATTGATAAACATAGAATACATCTTAAAATCAGGTGATGGCCCATTCTTTTTTATATGATGGAATACATTCCAAGCGTCCCTAACCTGCCCCATTCTTACATATCCACAAATCAGCACAGAATAAGTGATGGTGGTAGGCTGACAACCCACATTTTTCATTTCTTCTAGCATTTCCAAAGCTCTGTTTATATCTTTCTCCTTGAAAAAGTAGATTATTAAAGAAGTGTATACATGAACAGTTGGATGGATGCCGACATGTTTCATGGTTTTCATCTTTTCCAGTGCCTCTTCCAATAGCCCCTTACGTAGTAAACAGTGAATCAAGCTACCATATGTGTACTGGTCTAAGATATTTCTTTCAGCACCTACTTCACTCATCAAGGCCAAAGCATCCTCCAACTTCCCTGCCCGGCACAGGGACCTAAAATACAATGAATAAGATAGTGGAACCGAGAAACCACATTTAAGCAAGGATTTCACACAGCTTCTGGCATCTGACATTTTATTGACTTCACATAAACAGACAAGATAAATTTCAATCACTTCTTTATCAGGAATCCACCCCATTCGAATCATTTCTTGATATATCCGGATTGCTTCATCAACTTTCCTACCCTTTTTCCCAACAAGAGATATTAACAAAGAATTGTATGTGCTTTTAGTTGGTCTGCAACCACTAAGTTTCATTTCTCTGAAATTTCTCAATGCAATATCAGTCAACCCTGTTCGACCATACTGCATTATCATGATTGTCCATGTATCAGATGTTAAGGAGCAACCTCTTCTCTTCATCTCGTAGAAGAGGCTTCTCATTGTTTTGAAGTCTTTCCCCTGACCAGCGATTTTCATGGCCATGTTATATGATTGTGCATCGTGAAAATATCCAGCTTTCTCCCCAACCCAAGAGAAAAATTTTAAGGCATTTCCACCATTCAGCTTGCAATTACGCAAAACCTCCACCACAAAGTCTGGAATAATATGGAAAGTGCATTTCTCCAGTTTTTCTTGCACAAAGCTCCAATTAGTTGAGGATGATAAAATTTGGCAAACTTTAAGTGTATCATGACCACAAGATCTTGACACTAACCCTGGCAAGGTATTTGGCAACCTTGGTTGTTCCACTTGATTGAATTCTGATTTTTCAGTCGATTTTAGGTAAGTGCCTAGATTACCTTCCAGTTCCACTTTGCCTCTATGATAAAACGTACAAGCTCTATGCATCAGCTTCATTGCTTCTGGCTTTTCCGCCCCTTCATTTTTTCCCAGATAAGATAGGACCCGCTTAAACATATCATCTCCAATATTTATGTTGCGGGAATGCATTTCATCCAAAACCTTGATAATTTCATGCGTTTGGGAAACTTTACAGAGCTCCTTCATAAATATTGTATAGTCTTTAGAAGTGGCTTTGATTCCTTTCACATCCATGCTCTTGAAAACTTTCCACGCTTCTGAAATGCAATTCTGTCTAACATAACCAGCAGCAACAGCAGTTATCGCTAAACTGTCTAGTTGAATTCCCATTTCTATCATCTCATTGTAAAGCTCAATACCTTTTTGAAAATCATTCTTCCAGAAAAGGTATTGCATCAAATTTGTGTAAGCAGACACTGATACATCACCAGAATCCTTCATCTCTTGGAAGAGATTAAATGCCTCAGAAACTTCGTTTCTTCTCAGGTGCGTGCTTATAAGGATTTCATATATCTTTCGATGAAAAACATTTCTTTTCTTCATCATTTCAACTATCTCCAACGCATCCACAATCCTATCTGTGCTACAAAGCCCTTTCACAAGCATAACAATAATTTCGCTATCCAGACTGACATTCTTATTCCTCATGTTCTGAATTAATTCCAAGGCCTCTCTGATTCTTCTGGCAATGCACAAACTCTTCAACATCAGACCATAAACACGAGGCTCGGGAATCTCAGAATTTGTGATCATGCTATCACCAACCAAATGAACTGCCGCGATATCTCCAGACAACGCTAAGCACTTGAGTAATTGTTTATATAGTCCCACGTCTATGTCCATCTTGTTATGTATCATTTCCTTGTAGAATTCCAAAGCAATGCCCGCTTCTTTGCCATTGCACAGCGCAAGCAACATTGTTCTGTAGGTGATTCCATCGGGTTCCACACCAGTTTTCTTCATTTTCTCAAACACGGACAAGGCTTTGCCAATCATATTTGCTCTACCATAATGAGACACGAAGGCAGTCCAAGTCTTAACATTCTTCCCATAAAAACTCTTCTCTATCCCCTCCACCAATTCCTCAACCAACCCAAACTCCTTCGCCTCCGAGGCTAGGAGAATCACCTGATTGCAAATGTTGGCCGTGAGTTGAAATCCTTCCCTTAATTTCAACCAATTGAAAAACTGCAAACCCAAATGAGGAACTTTGAAACACCTCTTCAACACCTTCTCAACAACCTCCTCATTGTACTCGAAACCAGCATTCTCCAGTTTTTCCTCCATCGAAACCATTCCATTGTCACCCCTTATGATCTCAGTGACCTTATGAACCGTTGGACTAACATCTACAAACTCATGTTCGTCTGGTAAAACCGAAAGCTTTTCCACCTTTACTCTATCTAATTTCTGCTCCGCATTCCCACAAACACCACGCAGACTACATTCCGGCTCTCCAGCCACACTCGCTTCACTTCGTTTCGGTTGAGTTTCTTTTGATATTAATAACCCACTTGGATCACTTTTATCCAGCACAATGCTTTCAGTTCCTAAAACACCAAGAATTTCATGGAATAGCGATCCAAAACCTTGCGTTTCTCTTCTGTCATTCAAATCGCCAGTTTTCCGACGTTTCTTGGAATCTTGAGGTGTGATTGATGGCTTGAACAAAGTCGAAAAGTAAACCAATTGGGCAGCTCCTGGCGCTAAAATTACAACTTTTTGCAAATTGTTGCAAGAATTTGAATTCAACAAGTACCGCATTATCAGATGATTCGACCTGTCGTTGAAACTGGCCGAAGCTCAATGGTTTAGACAAGCTAAATGGGGGAAATTCTCTTTTTAGTCTTCAACTTTTGGGGTCATATCCGATTCAGTCCCAAATGTTTTTAATGAGTCAATTTAGTCCCAAACGTCTTAATTTTTTGCCCAATAATTTGCTTGTTAAATTAAACGGAAGGAATGTAGAAACATACCATTCTCTTCTTCTTCTTCTTCTCCCCAAATCAGTTCCTCCCAACTTTTTTTTTCAGGAGAAATTGGTTAAATAACCTAGATCAACTCTTTTTTTTAAGAAAATGTCCTCCTCAAGTGTATTTGAAATATACTTGAGGAGGTCATTTTCTTAAAAAAAAAGAGTTGACCGAGGATAAAAAAAATATCTCACGGTCAACTCTTTTTTAAAAAAAATTAACTCCTCAAATGTATTTGAAATATTTTCTTAAAAAAATAGTTGACCGAGATTAAAAAATAAATAGGCCCTTCTTCTCTCCCAAATCGTCTATGTGCACAGTTGTCGAGCCCTCACTGCTGTCGGACACCGCTCCCCGAACGATCACGTTTATGCTTGCTTCTTTTTCCCCCTACTATTTTTCCCACACACTGTTTTTTCATATATATATATTTTTATTAAACTTTTTCAATTTTGTCAATTTACTGTGGGAAATTGTGCGTTATTTTTTCTATGCATTTTGCATTTTTTTTTGTTTTCATTTTAAAATCAGTTATGGACATCAAAGGTTAGTTGTTTTGGAAAACATAAAACACTTTTCTTATCATTGGTTCGTGGAAAAGTTACTTTCTTGTCATTCATTAACCCTTAATTTTTCCATTCTTCTAAATTTTTGGTACAGCTCTTGGGTGGTGAGCTCATATATAATGGCCAAAAAGGATAATTTGTCTTGGGTGGCAAACACGTTGTATGTGCCTTTTGGGGTTTATTTCATCCTACCCATGTGGGTATTGCCCCCATGATAGGATGGATGGCCAAGATTTGTCCATGTATGTATATGACTCATTTTTTTTTGAAATTGTATGTGTGGCAAGATCTTACCCGTTGAAATGAAGTGAGGGTAGTGCCCACATATGTAGGTTCTCATCTACCGCCATTTGGAACAAAAAGATGATCCAGATCAGTCGTATGTCCATTAATATTACATGGTCGAGACATAGAGAAGATGTTATGCAATGTCAATAATGCATGTAAATGAACCAAATTTGTGGCATGAATGTAGTTTTCCCCCCACCACTACCTCCAACTTACAAAGAAAAATTTGGAAGGCCTGCTTGCCAAATTACGAAAAAGGGAACCGGATGAATCCTCCCCTTCCTCGCAAAGTAAGTTGAAGGGTGTAAAAAAAAATACAACAAATGCGAAAATTGTGGTGGATTAAGACATAACCAAAAGACTTGTAAGAGGAATGACGACAGACAACAACATGGAGCAACACAGGAAGTCTCATATACACCAAGTTCACATCCAATTAAAATAACGTATGTTTTCCTCTATATTACATGAAAAATTACAAGCAACATTAATTATTGTTAAATCAGTGGCTGAGATTTCATCTAACAAATAGGAAGCAGTTATGATACATTTCTTTCGGTGTATAAAAGTCTTCTCATTCAATAATTGTAGGGCAGACTACTGTATTCTTGACACAACAAGTGGAATAAGATTTTTTTACTCATTCTGTCACAGAGCACACATGGGCTGAAGAAGACAAGCTCTTCTGGTGAATATTAGTGAATCACGCGTCAACTAACAACAATTGGTATCAGAGCGCCAGGTTAGTCACGGCGTGTCCTTCATTTGGAATGGGGTCTGCGAAGTACGACATTGAGAAATTCACGGGAAAGAATGACTTCGGTCTATGCGTCTCAAGATGCGAGCCCTACTGGTTCAACAAGGTCTCGAGGAAGTGCTGGGAGGAGAAAATAAATTCTCATCTACGCTATCGGCTGAAAACAAGAAAAGTATTCTTGATAAAGCCCATAGCGCTCTGATTCTTTCTTTAGGAGACAAAGTGCTACGAGAAGTCTCTAAGCAGAAGACGGCAGCCGAAATTTGGCAGAAGCTTGAGCACTTGTACATGACAAAGTCATTGGCCAACATGTTGTATCTAAAGCAGAAATTGTATACATTCAAGATGACGGGAGGAAGATCTTTGGAAGATCATCTGGATGATTTCAATAAGATCATCTTGGATCTTGAAAATATTGAAATCAAAATTGAAGATGAAGATCAGGCACTCCTCCGATCACTGTCCAGTGAGTTTGATAATATATCAGACACATTGATGTATGGAAGAGGTTCGATTACGCTTGAAGAAGTACATGCTGCCCTTTTCTCCAAGGAATTAAAGAAAAGATCCGAGGAAGTAGACGAGTCAAGAAGTGAGGGACTCAATGTTAGAGGAAGAACTAAGAAGAGGGATTCTAGATTCAAGAACACTTCAAGATCGAAATCTAAGGATAAAAGGAAGTGCTTCGTGTGCAAGAGAGAGGGTCATCTTAAAAAGGATTGCCCAGATCGAAAGCAATATAATCTGGACAAGAAATGTGATCGTGGAGATGCTGAAGTAGCCTCTGAGGGCTACGAAAGTGCTGAAGTTCTCTGTGTCTCAGCTGAAAGGATTAATCAAGAATGGGTACTGGATTCAGTTTGTTCCTTTCACATGTGTCCTCACAAGAATTGGTTCACTACGTATAAATCTTGTGATGGAGGACAGGTACTGCTCGGCAACAATGAGTCTTGTAAAGTAACTGGCATCAGATCCATAAAACTCAAGCTCACAGATGGGACAGATAGGGTTCTAACAGATGTGAGACATGTACCAGAACTGAAAA